>NC_137832.1:33621872-33831872 GCF_963921795.1 Nannobrachium achirus | reverse complement strand
CAGGGGGCAAGGAGTTCAACTCAGCAGCTGAATGAGAGTCAGACACTGGGATTATGAGAAACAAGCTCCCAAACTGACAGTGTTGTCTCATACATAAAACTCTCATGTGCATATGATGACATAACAGGGCTGTTTGGCAGCAATACCGCAACATTCATCTGGGAAAGGGAAGGAATTCGACCCCTCGCACAGTCCAAAAAGATCTTGCCGTCCTTATTCCTTTGGACGATAGTTTAATGTTGTTTTCCCAAAGCCTTTGCGAGTTTTCCTGTGGGGTGGGGGAGTTTGGTGTTGGAGACACAGGAGAGTGGTGGTTCCCCACCATTAGAATTACAAGGAGGAGTTATCTGGCTCGCCACAGGGATCGGGGGGATAAGTCAACATAACTTAAAGCTCAACAAGTACGACAGCGCAGTGCTCAACACTGGGCCCAGATGTTAGAGGAATATAAATGCACAATGCAAACACTTTCTATAAATCCAAGGGCTGACAAAGGTTGAGACTGACACACTTTAGATGAGCCATTCTCATCCTTTTTAATTTCAAAGACCCCCAGTTTGATTGGAATTAGGCCACGGACTCCCTTTTGATATGAATTTTATCTCTTTGGACCCCAATGTACACTGTAAAATCCTCTGTGTTGATTTAACTCTCCATTTGGTTCCTAAATATCACCCATTTAGCTGGGAACCCCCTGGCTGGAACCCCTCAAGGACCCCTGCTGGGGGTCCCCAGACTCAATGTTGAGAACCAGTGCTGTAGATAGCAAACTGTGACATACAGGCATGATACGTGATAGCGGCTGAAACCCGGCATTCGGATACAAATTTAACAAATGATACCTGAACGGTTTATTGTCAAATGGTCCAGACAGTGTAAATCCGTAAAGACCCATAAAGAAGGCTGCAGTTTTACTGTGCCAACGGGAAGACAGTGATGTGTGATGTGATGTCACTCACTGTGATGTGTGTGCGCACACACACACACACAAACACGCACGCGCACACACACACACACACACGCACGCACGCACGCACGCACGCACGCACGCACGCACGCACGCACGCACGCACGCACGAACACACACACACACACACACACACACACACACACACACACACACACACACACACACACACACACACACACATGCAGTACAGTGTAACAATAAAGTAAGTATACTGTATTGTTACACTGTACAATTTATTTTATGAGAACAACATCCTTGGCCTTATGGATATAGAATTAACATAACCATAATCACTATTGAAATGAGGGCTTTAGTGAATGAGCAGATAGATCTGTTAGTAAATTAAAACCTTGCTTAACAGAGATTGATTGAGATTCATAAATAGCTCTCTGTCGCTACGATGACAAAGATAAGAAACAAACCTATGATACTTGCATAACTAGAAGCAAGACTACAGATCAATATTGCCCACAACCTAAGATTAAGAGAAATGGATTCCTCTTTAGAACCGAGTATCTGAAGTCAGGCCATCGCCTGAGAGCACTAATCATTGTTCAAACAGTAGGGTTTACCACTTTACCATCAACCCCGCCGCTAAAATTAGCCTTGTAGGTCATACTGTATAAACACTGGTAAAATCACACACACACGCGCGCGCGCGCGCACACACACACACACATGCGTGTGCGCGCGTTCATGTGTGTAGTCCTATATACAGTATATACGTATATATATGTATCTGAATCATCACAAAGGAAAGCTTTATGTATGTTTGTGAGTTTCTCGACCATTTAGAATGGGGGGGGGGGATAGCCATATTGATGACATTGGAAAATTCTCATTGATTATTCCTCTTTTCTCTGAGCACTGGCTTGTTAAGAAAGACCCCTCTTAGAAACACGATCAATTAGTGAGATAGTGCTTGCCATTGATCTGTGCCCCCCCTTCCCTCCCTGTAAGGTTCCTGCCTTACCATGGATCCCTCCCACCTCTCCTTATGACCAACTATTGATCTCAGCTTTCTAGCCAAATATAAAAGCATGCTGCTACACTGAGGACTGGCTCCAACGCACCACATCTGCCATTCCTACAAAAACTAATACTAATACTGACATCTGCCTGTCTCCATTGTAAAGTCACTTGTAAATACAGAGGCCAGCTTAGGCCAGGACTCATATAGTTTCTTATAGGTCAGAGGTCAGCATGGCAGTAATACCACCATTACTAGACCTATCTGTGTGGATATTGAGGAAAACTCTTCAGGGTCGACTAGAGGTTGTTGTCTTTCCAGTACTAAAAGACAGAGTATCAGAAACACCAAAATATCAGCATCATTTTTTTTAAAGTTACCCGGTTTGCCAGGCAGTCAAGAAAGCTATTAATAGGGGCGCCTGCTGGCCTACTGGTCCAGGCGCATACCAGATACTATAGGCTATGATGCCTGGCGGCGTCGCCGGTTTGATTCCCGATCCGGACGACATTTGCCGCATGTCACTCCCCATCTCTCTCCCCGTTTCCTGTCAGTCTACTGTCCTATCATCACTAAAGGCATAAAAGCCCAAAAAGAAAATCTTTATATATATATATATATATATATATATACCGGTATATTAAAAGTAAAGACCTAAATGGACTTATTAAGTATCCATTTTGGTTCCATTTGCATTCTCTTTGGAATTAAATTAACACAGAGGATTTAGCTGTATGTCTATGATAACAAAACTATAATAATGCATTGTATAATACTCTTCCAGGAGCAGGAAACACTTGAAGATAGTTAGTGAGGATTTATGATGACAAGCAAAACCAGAGTAAATAAATCAATGGATCAATGAATCAATCTATCGCTCAATCAACCAACCAATCAGTGAGCTAGCCAGTCCATCCATCAAAGATAAGTGATGTCCTCCAAAGCAGTGGTTCTCAACCCCTGGGGGGTCCCCACATTATTTTTGGGGGGTCCCCAGATGATTAAATTAATGTGGAATATTGTTTTCTTACTCAACAGTAAACAAGCCAACATAAGGTTTAAGTGTATAGAGGGTATCTGCATACCTCTAAAATGACAAATTAAACATTGGCCAAATTGTGAAATGTTAGAGGCAGAAATTGTGAAAATAGCCGATCTATATGCTCACAACGCCTCGCAACACAAGGCGTTGTGAGCATGTAGACCTGCTATTTTCACAATTGAACCGTATTATACAAAATGTAATGCCTCAACTCTTAGAGCTTGTCAGGGTGGGGGGGTCCCCAGTTAAAATATGATTATTTTGGGGGTCGTGGCCTGAAAAGTTTGAGAACCACTGCTCCAAAGAAGGAAGTCCTACCAGGACCATGAGTAAAAATAAATAAATAAAATAAAATAAAATAAAAAGAACAACTTCAAAACAAGACGCCGACCCAGGAGCCAATGAGATGTCAGACAGGGTGAACCCATCCCACAGCAACACATGGGCAACTTAAAAAGTCATCTCTCTGTCAACGAGCGCCCTTGCCTCCCTTCAACCCCTCCACCCCTTCCCAACGGATCAGCTGTGATCTCCTCGCTCCCCTTTCACTCAAATCAGGATTAGGGAGAAGGGGGGAGCGTAGCAGAAGGAGAAGGAGGGGCGGGAGGGGTGGGGGGGAGGGGGGGGGCCTGCAAACCGAAACAATATGGAAAGGAGATTAGAAAAGAGGGGGTTTGGGCCGTTTGGGGAATTGCAAACTCCCATGTGCTTGGGTAGGTGTCCTAATGACACTGCCTAATTATTGCAAAATTAGACAGGCTAAGAGAGAGGGAGGGAGGAGAGGGGAGGGAGAGAGGGCATTGGAGGAGAGGTTGGCAACGTGAAGGAGAGGGGATAGAGAAGAGGAATAAGGAAATACAGGGTAAGAAAGGTAACGCTTCATTTATGTCATCGTACGGTGGTGTCATGCACCGGAAATAGCAGATCCACGATCTCACAAAAGGTCGACGCGTTGTGCTCTTGTAAATAGCCAATCTCTATTTTTGGCGTGCGACATGTAGTACAGCAAAGTCTAAGTCACGCTTAAACATGCACTAACAGGAGTATGAGGAGGACAGCCATATACTGTAGGTGAACTAAAAAGACAGCTTAGGGTTGAGAATAAGAGGGAAAATGGAGAGAGGGAGGAAGAAAGGAATAGAAAGTGATGTCTGGGCAGTAGGAGCGGGTGGGCCCCAGTGCACTGCATGTTAATTGGAGAACAGGTGTTGGGGCTGGGAGCAGGAGGCTGATTACTGCAGCCACAGAAACAGACTGTCTCCTCCACACACACACACACACACACACACACACACACACACACACACACACACACACACACACACACACACACACACACACACACACACACACACACGCACACGCACGGCAACACACGCGCGCGCATACGTACGTACATACACGCGAGCACGCACGCACGCAAGCACGCACGCAAGTACACTCTCGCACACACACATGAATAATTTAGTGACTGGGGGAAAAGGTCAGTTCAGGGGTCACAGAGACACATATAGACAATCTCACATATAGCCATACATATAAATAAACATACCGTAGGTGGAACCCCCACATACAAAAAATAAACAGAGATACAAAGATGTTCAATCCATGAAACATTTTTGCTCCGGGTAATGCACTTGTGTATACATGCATGGAAACAACCAGTATGAAAAAGCACATGGAGGAGGATTGGTGGCACGAAAGGACACAGTGTGCCACAGCGCAACAAAATTCCTCTCGGCTTATCACAAATTAGCTGGCTGCTAAAAGGCTGGCTCCCTAAGGGGAGGACTCCTTGGGCCCTGGCAGCAGGGAGAAGCCTCCACTGGGAAGGGATATGCCCAGTGTGATTAGTGAGTACAGTAGGTCAATGATTCCTTTTATCAATCCTTCCAGCCACAACATCAGCCTGCATCAGCCAGTCACACCAGGATAAATAGAGCCCCGCGCTGCCCTGTCCTCAGTAGCCCGGTGCACCAGAACTCATGAAGTGATTTCCAAAGAGGTTATAGAAGTAGAAGCAGGGTGATGGTAGGTGGGTGGGTGGGAGGAGGGTTTTGATGGACATTGGGAAAGTAATGTGCTAAATGAGAAAAGCAGCTGTTCCGAAGGCATTCTGGGAAAGTCCAAAAGACAACAGTCCCGATTTTTCCGTTATATGAAAACTATCTTCAGCAGAGATCCTCTGAGACACACTGTCAACAGCCAGCCAGCTTGAACCGAACAGAACGAGAGCGAGAGAGAGAGAGAGAGAGAGAGAGAGAGAGAGAGAGAGAGAGAGAGAGAGAGAATCATAGAGGCAGAAATACTGAAAAGAGAATGGATTCCATTCGAAAACGAGTTTTCTGGACGGACAAATGGAAGGAGGGAAGGTGCATGGGGGAGGGAGAGAGGTGAAGCAGGAAAGAGGAAACGAGGAAGAGTGAGGGAAAAGTAAAAGGTGATGAAGGCTGAACAGATGACATCACAGGCAAAGTATTTTACACCGGGTCTGTGTGAACATTCATCACGGCGGTTAATGCTGGACAGACCACTGTGAGATCTCCAAAATCCCAGGGACGTGGAGGCCCTCACACACGTCGATTATGGCAACGGTCACCCTCTCTAAAAGCCTGATAACTGACTGTCAGGAGGAACATTTACTACACATGTGAGCCCTCACACTCAGCATGCTAGACCCTCCACATGCTCCTATATGCTCAGAATATGTACGCTTTTTTGCTTTATTTTTTTGGTGGTCCACAAGATGAGTGACCGGAATTAAAAGATTGCAAACAGAGATAGATGGAGTGAGAAGATAGAGTGTAACCGTGTAACTGAAACCAGACTTGTACTGTACCTGTAGCATGCATTGATACTATGATGTAGGAATGCTGACTGATAAGGACCCTACATTAATTTTTTTTGTGAAGTAGACATAAGCACAAGACACGTGCACAAGCATGCACACAAGCACATACCGGTACACACGCACGCACGCACGCACGCACGCACGCACACACACAAAACAGGTTTTTAAACATCAGTAAACAGTAACATAACTGTAGACACCTATCCCCCCACGCACACACACCGCCATTAACCTTCACGAATAGAAAGTACATTGACATTCAGTCGTTTCTTTCTATAACTCCGCTGCTCTCTTCACAAGGGCCTCTGTCTTTACTGGCAATAAAACCAACGGCTGATTTGAGACATCTCATCACAGGAACAAGAAGTTCTGGGTCTCTGCCTTCACTCTAAACCATAATCTCTCTCTCTCTCTCTCTCTCTCTCTCTCTCTCTCACTCCTTTTCTTACTTGTTCTCCCTTATTTCCCTGTATGTTAACGGTATGTATAGGAGTCACTTGTGGGTATGTGCGCAAAAACATCTCAGAGGTAATGTGTGTGTTAGCCCATGTGTGCATGCTGTGTGTTGTTTTTATAAAGGTGTTTATAGGTGAGTGGCACTTTTGATTGTTGATTTTTGTGTTTACCTGTCAATGATGACCGGGTCAGAGGGCGTCTCGTTGCGGTTTCCACAACTTTTCTTCTCACAACAGCGGCTAATTAAACAGAGACAGAAAACAAGACAAGTCAGTGAAAAAGGCAAAAATGGAGAAGTGGGCCCATCATTTGTCTGGCCCATCTACACACACACACACACACTCACACACGCACGCACGCACACACAGGCCCAGACTCTGCGTTTCTGCCGTCGGCGGAGATCCAGGAGCCACACAAAGGAAGCAGGAGAGGGGAGGGGAAGAACAGACAAAAGAATAAAAGAAAGAGGGAGAAAAGGTACAACAACACACCCTACAAACAGTGAGAGACCATTCACAAGTGAAAAGCCAGCCAGGCAATCTGTCACATTGATTTCAGAATCAAACTCAACCCCCACTCTACCCCACTGCGCTCGCTCACACACACACACGCACACACACACACACACACACACACACACACACACACACACACACACACACACACACACACACACACGCACACACACACACACACACACACACACACACACACACACACACACACACACGCACACACGCATCTCTCAACATCCTACAATTCGTCAGCAGTCCTGTCCGAGGATCCTGCTGGCCAACCAGCCGCCCCCCCCACCCCCTCCCAAGTCCCCTGCATAACAAAAGTGCCCCCACCCCTAACCATCTGCCACCCCTACACCTCGCCTCACCCCTCTCGTGTCCCAGCTTGGCCCTGCCCTGCCCCCCTACGCCCCCCTGTCAGACGGCCTCACTCCCCAGCTGTGACGCTTGCCCTCTGCCTTCTCGGCTCTGTTATTAGCCAGCTGTGAGTCACATTCGGGCATCTGCTGGCCGCACAATGGCAAAGCCTACTCTCAGTCTTAGCCCCTCTTCCCATGCCCCGGCCCCCTGTACTTTCCCCTGCTGCTGGCGTCAAGAGCCTGGGTCACTGCCCCACTTCCAGTCCACTCTCTCTGTCCACCCACACCTCACTTTTAAGCACTTTCAACCTGGTGTCCATACTTTTGGGCATGTCTATATGAGAACATTTTCAAAGATTTTTGCCAGAAAACAATTTATATATACAATCAATCAATCTATAATCTCTCTCTCTCTCTCTCTCTCTCTCTCTCTCTCTCTCTCTCTCTCTCTCTCTCTATATATATATATATATATATATATATATATATATATATATATATATATATATATATTGCTATTTATCGTACAATGGTGTACCGTATGTGTAAGGCTTAAGTAACAGGCTTAAATGTGTTGGATGCACGATAAGTAAGCCAAATTATGGACTATTAAATCAGTTCACAAGCTATTTTTTTTTCTTTCTTCCAAACACACTAATAAAAGGCTGTAAGATTGGAGTTGTGCCACAGCTTTTATCAGGGACAAAATCTTAACACAGTTCCTACACACTGTCAAGCATGGAGGGTGGGGGTTCGTAGGGGAGAGGAAGTGGAGTGTTCCCCCTAATGTGTGTCTGATAGTGACAGTCAGAGGAGGTCTGGCACCAAAGCTCCAGGCCAGAGTGGAGCTCCAGGAAGAAACAGGAGCTGGCCAGGGACATGCTGTGTTACAGCAGAAAGCAGCAGGGCTCTGCCACTGTAGCAACGACGATGACAGGCAGGCGAGACGTACAGTCCAAACCCAGTTTGGTTTCTGAACAGGAGGGCTCGGAGCGTTGCCCCAAAACCACATGTCAGACTCATTGAGACTAGCCAGAGTGATGGAGAGTAATGGATACTTGGAGTTTGTGTGTGCATGTGTGCGTGTGTGCGTGTGTGCGTGTGCGTGTGTGTGTGTGTGTGTGTGTGTGTGTGTGTGTGTGTGTGTGTGTGTGTGTGCGTGTGCGTGTGCGTGTGTGTGTGTGTGTGTGTGTGCACTGGTGACTCACCTACACATGACCTCATGTGTGAGCAGAACTCTGCACATTTCTGGATTCTTGTTCTGTCCCTCATACGCTATGGGCTGAGAAAGGAGGAGAAATGAGAAATGGGAGCGATTAGATTTCATGCACAATCAATCAAACGCTGGTTAAGTACACGAAGTTCAGATGCCCTCATGAAGACTAACAGAGAAACTAACCTGTTTAGTGACAGAGTCAATAAGTCGTGCATAAAGATCCTGTTCTGTGCGAACCCCTGCACAAAGACATAGGAATAAAAAAAAATATGGTTAGTTGTTATAATGATGAACTAACTGTTCAACTACTATACTGCCTCTAAAGCTTATCAGAAATAAAATATAAAAACATTAAAGAAATACTTTTAAGATTCCTTACTTTTGGATATGACTATCTATAATAAGACTTCTACACTGAGACATGACCAACAATGTATTGTTGTACATTTATCTAAATATTATTGTGGTTGCTATAGGCAACACTATAGTTCACTATATTTTTATATAGTGAACTATACAAATATAGTGAACTATACAAAGTGAACCTGCTTTTTGTAAACTTTTTGACTGATGTTATATGGGGTTGTAAGTCTGATACCCTGGAATATGGGCCTGTGTGATTGGACAATATAATGTCCTATCAGACAGGAGTGACATAACAATATGTAGAAAATGGCAAGACGTAATTAATCAAGAACAGAACTTTCTAGTATAAACACATGAATTACAATCACAATATTTATATAAATGGTAAGACAGAATTCATCAGGAACAGTACACATTTCTTCCCCAGTGGATTGCTTGCGATTTGCGTCAGTGCAACCACAATTGCAATTTCCCAGAATTGCGCCTTTCAAGTTATTTGTTTCTTTTATACAGGCTACATATAAAATAAACTGAAAACGGAAACAAGATACATATATAAATAAAGAAGAGTGCACAATAATAACAAAAACAACAACGACAATAATAGTAGTATATCACAGTAAAAGTATAAAACTCAGATGGGAAAGGAAGCAGGACGTTTTCTCACAAAAGCACTGGACCCTGTCCACCCAAACACTGGGGGATTAAACTGGTATGCAGTTCAGATTTTGTCTTTGAGGGTTTCTGGGGGAATTTAAAGTCATTTGATGTCTGAATGATTATTATTAGTCATGCTCTGGCTCAAAGCCCAAATGTAGAATCTACAGTAATTCTCATAAAACTGTCAAACTGTCCTTTCACTGTGGCTCTCTTCCTGTGCTTAACTCCACAGACCCTGACTGCCAGGAGCCTATACAGTTACACCCCAGCAATATCACTTGTTTATCACATAGTCTGAACTGAAGGGACATTTTCGGTAGTGACAACTGTACTTTGAGATGAGTTAAACTCAGAGAGGCTTTGTTTCTCATACGTTTAACAAATTCCTCATCCTGGGCTGAATGCAGAGAGGCGTGTAACGCATCACTTTCTGAAGTGCAAGATGCTTTATTAGTACTTTTTTATGGTGTAGAAGGCAGTGCTTTTAAAAATGTGTTCCTCTCATCAAAGTCTCGATCAAGATGCCTTTGATATGGCTTGAGGGAAAGGGGGTGAGACGGGGGGGTACAGAAGAAATGCTGTGCTGCACATATGTTTGTGTGTGTGTGTGTGTGTGTGTGTGTGTGTGTGTGTGTGTGTGTGTGTGTGTGTGTGTGTGTGTGAGTGTGTGTGTGTGTGTGCGTGCGTGCGTGCGTGCGTGCGTGCGTGCGTGCGTGCGTGCGTGCGTGCGTGTGTGTCTGTGTGTGTATATGTGCGTAGATTCATTCTTTCGTGCATGTGTGAGTGCCTGCATGCGTGTTGAGGGGGTTTGAGGGGGTTGCTGTGGAACACGTCTTTTATCTTCTCTCCCATGGGTGCCACAGCGATGGCAGAGCAGGGGCAGCAGTGGCTCATGGGAACCAAACCTCTCTCTCTGTATCTCCTATGTGATGTTGAAGCACCACGGGGGGCACAAAATGTACCTAATTTCCCTACATAATATGTGCCCGGAAGTGGCTTCTTTCATACTGTTGTGCAGATTCAACGATCAAATGATGAGTGAGTGAAACACTATAATTTACAAGCATCCTATAGGGAAGTGAAACGAGGGTACCGGTACCTGTCCCTGAGAGGTGAATGGAGACAGGGGTGCATGCACACAAGTAAGAATGTTTTACAATTGCCAATGATACAAACATTAGAGTCTAGATACTGGATAATCTCATTGAACATCATCTGAAAGGCCACAGATGCACTGATTCTCAAAAAAATAAAAAAAATTCAAGGACCCCCAATTTGATATGCATTAAGCCACAGGCTTAATCCATTTGTACACTCTTTGATACAGACCTGTAATGGTCAATTTTGTTCCTAACTGTCAATCATTTAGCTGGGACCCTTGGGGGACCACCAGAGGAGGTTACATGGGAGTTCCAAGGACCCTTGTTGGTCCCCAGTCCATACGATAATACAATCAGTATCAGTATACAATCAACAAGTACGCTCTCCTCAAAGGCACTTGATGGTTTGGTCGTGTGCAGTTTCTTACCATTGCTGTAGAGGAGCTGTAACTTGTAGTGAGTGCCGTTGTTGGTCTTTTCTCCCGTCTGCTCCTTGGAAGTGAAGGACAAAGACAGAGAGATGCGGAGCATCCAGTTAAGCACTTTTGGGGGCACCGTCATATACTAGTACTACTGGGTCTCCCAAGCACAGTTAAGCATGGTCAGAGTTCCATAATCCTTCGGCTTGCCCTTCCTTTGGAGCAGCATCGAGAACAGAGACCCGTAGGCTAGTCTCAAAGCCCATTTGGGAACTAACATTGTGTTCATGAGCCGCGTGCTTAACTTTGAATTGGTTGCCCTTTTAAGAGGTTGAACTGTTGTGTGTATCATGTCATCCTAAAGCTCCATGATCAAATACGGTTTTCTTCTCTGCTGCCAACAAGTTTTAAACCTATGCATGTGTGAATGTTTGCGCGCACGTGCTCACCCGCGCCCGTGTGTGTGTGTGTGTGTGTGTGTGTGTGTGTGTGTGTGTGTGTGTGTGTGTGTGTGTGTGTGTGTGTGTGTGTGTGTGTGTGTGTGTGTGTGTATGTCGAATGTTTTTTCGCGAGTGGAAAGTACTGTACTGTGAGAGTGAGCAGCAGTCGACCTTGACGGAGAAACTTCCTTTCCTCCATCCCTCCTTCCCCTAGGCTCTCCACTACCATCTCTCTCTCTCTCTCTCTCTCTCTCTCTCTCTCATCCCCCCTTTCTTTCTCTTTCTCTACCTCTACTGGTCTTTCTCTAAGTGGTCTCAGAGGAATGCTCTCTGGTCCAATAACCCAGGAGGCCAGCATCATAGAGAAGAGAAAGAGAAAGAGGGAGAAAAGAAAGCGTAAGGATGAGGGGCGGTGGGGGGTGTAAAGAAACTAAGAGCTAAGCAGACAGTTGCAAGACCAAAGTAAGTGAGCACAGTAAGAAAGACGAGCATAAGCAAGAAAGTACCGGAGATATCAAAACTTAATATCAAGAGAGATGCTATTAAGAGTTTAATGTCAAAACAGACGGAAATGCAGCGAAGAGACTGAAAGTGTGTTTCGTATTAAATACAAAGAGTGTATATTTAACACCGAAAGTGTAAAGATTGATGCATAAACAGAGGACACGTACTTTCCCCTCACTCCTGCTCTACCTCAGCATAACAACAAAACAAAAACAGATGCCAGGGTAACCATGCAGAAAATGAACTCTGCTACATCCGTCATATACTCTACACTGGCCTGTGGCACAAGCGGTTGGGGGTGAGACTGGAGGGGGGGCACACTAGCATTTAGCCTTGGTATTAACACGGAGGCCCCCCCCCCCTCCATCCATCCATCCCCTCTCCTCTTCTGACAATCACAGTAAAACAAAACACAGTTTGAACTTCAGTCTGAGGGGCTCTGCCCTCTTGTTTCTCTCTGAGGGAAGAGCTGTTGGCAGTTTAGGATTTTCACGCCACCCCCCCACCCTGCCACATTCTGACCACAAGGCAAAAATATCCATCAACACTCGACACAAGGCTCCCACCCTGAGCAGCCCTGTCTCTCTCTCTCTCTCTCTCTCTCTCTCTCTCTCTCTCTCTCTGATTCTCAGGATTCCAACGAACACCTTTCCTTATTTTGGCCTGCCGTCCGACTGGAGGAATTCAGTTGGCTCCCCCTCTTAGCAATATTTGCAGCAGTGGGGGTTGGGTGGGGGGGCATGAAAGGAAGCGACTTTGATGATTAGTTCACTGTATAACTTAAAAAGAGCAAGCTTAATTTGCATTAAAAAATAGAAAGAAAAAAAGTAGTGATGTAGTGATGTCCTCCTAATGAGGCAAGCTGCTAATTAGTCATTAAGTATTCCTTTTCAATCCCACATGATCAGCTTATTGAGGGTGCAGCTTGTGTAAACATGTAGCCGTCAGCTGTTCAATATGCTTGGTTTTATTAGGATGTGTGAGTTCAAGTTCTGCACCTGGTTGTAGGATGCATGCAGCTTCCGCAGTCAAATTGTAAAAATGGGCCCTTGCAGGTCTATTTCTACACTTGCAGAGTTAAATTAACACACAGGATTTTAGTTTAAGGCTGTCTATCAACAAAATTCCAGAAAAGGAGGACTCTTTTACGTTGTCATAATCAAAGACTTTTGAATTTAGTATATAATATATATTTAGAATATATATTTAGTATCAACCTAACAGTATATCCTCAACATTATAAACCTGGGCCATTTTTACACTTTGTAAGCGTTAAATGAACACTCCGGATGTGAGAAGAACAGTAGGGCATGTACTGTACGCAGTTACAGTATGTGTGTACATATGGTACGTCTTTTTAGAAATGTGCACATGCGACTCCCTATACCCTCCTTCAAAATCATCATAAAAGAGTACAAACTGTTAATAAAGTATAACATCCACACACCCACAAACGCGCGCGCGCACACACACACACGCGCGCAGACAGACACAAACACAAACACAAACACACACACCACACCACACCTTGTCATGTTCAACAAAGTCCACAAAGGCGGTCCTCTCCACTTCTACAGGCTGGCCATGTCTGTCATAGAGAGCCAGAACGAAGTGGAAGAAGTTGGATTTCCGCAGGTTGGAGGGCGGCTGCTTCTCAAAGTGAGCTCTGGACAGGGCTACTCCACTGAGGACACACAGAAGGAAACAGACGATCAAACATCAAGCATTTGAACTTTGTGGTACACAGTAGTGTTCATTCAATTCTGAGAGTGTACAAACGGATAAATCAACACTGAAGATTTTTTTTTCTTTTCTGTGATTACATTGAAATGCAATCCATTGCTAATACAAACAGAGACAGGAAGGCCTTGTGATAATTATCTTTTACGCACTTGTTTCTCAGCATGAAAAAGTACACTTTCTGACATAATTTTCCTACACGCTCAATTGGTGGACGCTCAATTGGTGGACTTTTAATTAACTGAATGTTTTCCAAAAGATCTCAAAATAAAGATGTAGCCCATATAGGCTTTTTATGATGAATGAAAAATCACGAAATAAATAAATAAATAAATACTGTTAAGTTAATTCATTACACACACAATATATGTTTGCTTTCCTGAGCCTTTGATGAAAAATAATTGTAGCCTGGTGGGGATTTGTCTCTTTACAGTGGTAGGCCTAATAGCCTACCGGCTATGAAATTCCCTTCACAAAATTAATGTTAACAGTTATGCTTGGAACAGCCTAGTAGCCTATATGTCTATAGATGATACAGACATCATGGTGTTAGTAGCAGAACTAATGAATGGGCATTTCAAAGTTTGATTGACTAGTAAGGGCCTCCAACATGTGACTGTCAATAAAGGTTGCCTCATGAAATACTGTCACATTTAAAACAATTGGTAAATCATGATTGTTATGAATAATCATGATAATTCATAAATTATCAAAATATATATTTACTTGAATTTAAAATTACATGATTTTTAGACCATAAAATAGTCATTGAGCAACAGAAAAGCACATATTTCTTTCGAATAGCAGTCAGTGGCATTCAGACAGTTACAAAGAAAATAACTATACAGGAAAGTATAGTTAATTTAAAAAACGCAGGCTTAAAAATGCTATAAAAGACCTTCAGATCCTGGAGACCAGGATGTTTAGCTCTCAAACGCACAGATAAATAAATGAGCAGTAGGCCTGCTCTGCAGGGAAACCTAAAGCTTACTTTTATTTACATATATCATAGGAGGATCTGGATATTTGTTTTCAAGGTAATTAAACCTGCATGCTCAGATTTTGCCTGACATCTGGATGTGTAGCTCTGATAAGCCTACAATAAACTGAACCCAGAAAGAATTTATTTAACCCTTTTCCCCTGGAAAAAATAAATCAAAATAGTTTTGAATCCCATTTAAAATATCCATTAAACGAAAGCCTATAGATAAATATCATAAATAACTGTTTTGAGTTATTCTGTTTGTAAGACTAACTCAAACTCCATTAAGGAATGAGGCTAATTCCTTGAAGTAAAACATTAAAAATACAAATATTGATCTACAACTAATCGAATCTCTCTAAATGCCAGGCACAATAATTATGTCAAGAAGCAATTTGGGTCTGAAATTGTAATACAGCAAAAATAAAAAGTTAAAACAAACAGGGGCAAAACACCTTTACTTTATATTTTGTATTCGTTTTTCGTCATTATTAGCCACTGAAAATGTAAACGATTTTAATGTAGGTTGCTCTCGTTCAAAATGTAATTTAATTAGGCAACGATCTAATTTGAAATGTTTTGTTATGTTCTGGCGTCAAATGTCATGTCGTCTAATTCAATCCTACTGTGGTATTACTTTTTGCTTGCTCTCCTGTCATCCTGTTATATTTGTTTGGGGTTTTCTTGACATTTTGACAGCCCACACGACCTTAGGAGTTATACTGATGCACACTTTCCAATGATATGTCTACAGTAGGCCTACATGTTTTATACGCGAACCTTTCCTGTCATTCTTGTAGCCTATATCACATTTGAAGAATAAGTTACAAAAGTTTGGGATGAAAGGTTTTAAAGAAGACTAGGGTCATATTTTGCAACAAGTAGCCTGTCGGTGCATTTGTATGATCCAAACACAAACCTATTTTTGTTGGTGCTTATTAATTTAGGTCGGGACAAACACTTATTAGCCTATAGGTCTATACCGTCTACTGGACACAAAATGTTAAAATCTGATTGCAGGCATAGCGGGAAATTGGCCAATATCCGAAAGACAATTAGCAGAGGTGGTTTCTTCTATACTTTACCTTTGCGCTGCTACGTTGGCATCCACAACTCCGACGTTACGCACCCACGACCGAACCGGATCCATGTCGTCAAGTGTTCTCTCTTTTAATCCACTAACGTCTCGTATCAGATGCTCCTGGATCCCGAACATTTAAGCCCTATAGGTTAAACCAATGGATGCACTTTGTTAATCTTCACAAGTTGGGCAGCTATAAAGCAGAGCCCCTTCAGTGCGCTGCGCTGCAAGAGCGCGTGCAAGAAAGATGATTTCAGAGCAGCTGACCTATAAAAAAATACCAAATAACCAGCGTTTTAGATTTATCTCTGGTATCCTTTGGCTCGTATTCAAGCCTTTTCAAGGCTGGAATGGTGGTGATAATAGGTATATTCCTCCGCTGACTGAAATCATTGTCCAAGCGCAATATCCAGCTCAGTTCGAGCCCAGATGATCACCTGTTCGGCGGACACAAAACTCTTCGACACGTTTTAGCGAGTCTATCACAAAATATCCCCAAACTGTTAAACTTGTGCAGCCTAAGGTCATGAGTAAACCGAACCAAAACACGCGAGTTGGATCTCAGGGCCAGTGAGCTTGTAATGAACCACTGTCTTGAAGCATGAATGAGACTCTCTGCCGGGATAGTGTATGGAGGAGGGGCCACGGTGCCAGATGAGGCACCGCTCGTTGAAATGGATGCTCTCATTGGTGTAAAGTGCATCCGTTGTTTGGACTATTGCCAGATTTAGTGACCAACCAGCAATAACTTTCCTATAGCTCCTCAAACTTTTCTCACATTAAGGCTGTTATAGGGCAGCTTAAGGGACACTTTAATACAACATTTGGTCAATATGATAAATATTTCGCAATGTGTATGCATTAATCCAGTGATTTTTTTCTTTTCTTTTTTTTCCTTTTTTCTTTTATTTCAAGATCCATTATTTATTCGGCATTTGAGCCACTGACCACCACATTTGATCTCAGGCCTAAAACTTGGAATATCTTGGATAAGATTTTGTCTACAATTCCATGCTATTGATATAGGAGGGATTGATGCAAAATAACAATTCTTCTACATTCTCTAATTGTGTAAACGTCTTGTAAATTAAGTAATTCGGATGTTTAACAATAATTTAACTCAAATGAAACCACATTTTTACACTCTCAAGAGTTAAAGAATGCCTATAAGGGTCCTTTGGTTACCAACTCTCCATCATTTAGCTGGGGGCAGCCTGGAATCTCTCCAATTAAGGACCACTGCATTGATCTAAAAGCAACATGTACAAACAAATGTATATAATGATGGTGCATGTGCTTTGCAATCACCGTGCGTAATGCTCACATGATGCAGAGAATGTGTAGAGGGGGGGAGCACGGGCAGATATAATGTTGTACCATATAGGTCTATATTTTTTGCTGTTTACGTCAATGCTGACAATGATAGTCCTACCATTGCCTGCGTTTATTACACCCTTATGAGCTTGCAACAATATAGCCTTAATGGAATTAAAGTACAGGCCTAGATTAGAGGCCTATTTTGCTTGGAAACGTCTCAGCAGGACAACTTGTATTTAGTTGCACTGAGGCGTTTAAGTTTTGTGAAAATCCTAGTTTGGTTTGGTGGTTATATAGCCTAGGAGGCCTACATGGTTTATCCTCCTGCTCTTTTATGAAGTGCGCTGGCGGCAGCTTGGCCGTCTGCTCTCCACGAACAATGCGCGTGCAGTGATTGAACTGCGTGATTCCACTGAGGAGGAGGCATCCAATCAGTGTCACGCTGCTACAATGGACGTCTGCTGCATCCATCAATCTCCGCCGGCACACAGCGGTACCGCCATCTGATTGGCTCGCATGCCTCAGCCTGACAGGGTCAAAAATTATATCAACAAACCAGACTGTCGTTACGGGCAAAATTCAAACTGGCCAATGATGACATTATTATTATTATTATTGTCGTCCCAATAACCCTGCAGGCTATTAAGGGCCTTATGTTTTATTATAATGCTATGAATTGTGAGTATTGAGCAATAGGCCTATATCTCATATAAAATTGCCCTGACATATATAGCTATGAGATGTTTTGTGTAGCCTATAATGTATTTTCAAACACAGGTTTTGTAGTTCCATATTGTTCTTCATTTTTTGGTTATTTTAATGTGGGCTTCGAAACGAAAATATAGGCCTTTTTAAGCTATAGGCTACATACATTATGGCCTTTTCCACATTTGATGCATCTCTGTTGTAACCTTTAAAAAAATATTTTCCGTTCCTGTTCCACTGGCGTTGAAAAGGAAAGTTTTTTTTCTCCTCCCTTCTTCTTCATGCTGGCTCCTGGCCCCTTAGAGGCCATTGTCTCTGTTTAGAGTTTGAGCGCCTGAACAATGAATGTAAATCTCCCCCCTTCGATCCCGCCTCAACCGACCATCTGCCAGCGCGGGACACAGTCAGATGTTTCCCCAATTATGAGAACAGTCTTGCGGAATCCTGTCACTGGATCTCCGCCCTTCCACCGTGCGCGCTCTCCTCTTCCCTGGTGCACGTTGACTCGTTTTGATTGACAGCTCTACTTAACCCGAAACCATGAAAAATCTATAAATGCTGAAGGCAGCATGTTGACAAAAATCTGCGGGGTAAAAATTCCTTTACTCCCCTCAAACAAGTAGGGATGTTAGGTTAGTTGTCAACAGGGAAGATGCGTTCTGAAAAAATATATATATTATTTTGATGATAGTTGTCAAGAAAGACTTGCCCAAATTGTTGTGTGGACGCAAAAGTGTGCAACGCAGGCCATGCATCCTGTGTTGGGAGTTCTTGCTTCTGATTGGCCTATAGGAGAAAATAAACATCTCAATGTATTTCATGTCTTTCCAACATGTAGGCCTACGCCTAGCTATAGCCATATAGGCTATATGTAATTTGAATCTGAATCAATTTCTCAAAAACTAGGCCTACAGTAGGCTACATTTAACTTAGCAGGTAAGCCTACATTTTCACTGATCATTTTAACTTTATTACATTTAACTTGAGACCAGCTTGCAAACTAGGCTAGCATATAGCCTACTATTGTTTTTAGCCTACGTTTGAAATGAACGAATTAACCAATGAATGAAATGCTTAAACGAGTAGCCTACATAAGAAGGCTTCAGTTCTTTAAGTTTTCTTCCGGCTTTTGATGATAGGCCTAAAAATTGGGGAGCTATTTGGAAATTATTCGTGCAGAAATTGCCTAATGCTCTTTTGGGGACATTATTTTCCACCTTATCCGTTTAGCTCCTTAAATGCGAGTGTTTGTTTGTGCAAGGGTTTGGTGATCTGGTCTACTTATAGGCTAGGAGAAGAAATGCTGCCTAATCCACATGACCTTTAAGAGATTAGGCATTAGCCATAAAGTCAAAATGACAGAATGGAAAGTTACTTTAAAAAAATATCGGGAGTAACTTTCGACTATAACTTTCAGTCTATGTCTTCACTCTGTGCAATGGCTGGCTATCACGGACCACAGTTCTCTATAGCTGTATCTTTGCTTTGCTTTTGTAATAATTTTGTGAAGCGGATACCCAGGCGAGAATGAGGATTAACCGAACCACAAACGTCCTTCTAATCAATTTAACCCAGTGAGACGGTCAGCGCGTGTTTGGGGGGTGGGGCCAGGAATCAGTGACTGCTAAACAGAACAATAGCGTATCGTGTGCCACTCTGCCTCCTCAGAACCCCCCTGCTCCCATGGGAGTACCAGCGCCACTCTCTGTGGATGGCAGTAGGTCCACGGAGGTCACGAGGGGCGTGTGGGGGGCGGCCTGTAGACGCAGCAGCTGGTTCCCGTCCCTTCTTTCCACTCTGGAGAACAACAGAACTAATGCGGCCCACCACGTCCGTATATCGATCACCATATATTGCGCTCATTTATTTGTTTACTTATTTAAGCAGGGCTGCTGAGAGACCCCTGGGGAATATCGGCACCCTCAATTAAAGTGGACCATGCCCCATAGTTTTTTTTTTTATCACAATAGGGCACCATAAAAACAAATAAACAATATAAAAATAGCTTTAATACTGGTTTGAGTGGCGAAGACCTGTTGATGTATGAGACCCAGCCCATGCTAAAAGTTGGCATTTAAAAAATATAAAAAATAGTGTGGCAAAACTTCAGAAGAGCCATAGCCTATAGAATATATGGGTTGAACTTTTCGTTATCAATTTGGAGGATGAGGAGAAGGGTCTACCAGTGGAGACTCACTGGAGAGCTCTTAGGCTAATGTCAGCGCAGCATCTCACCTCCTCTTGAAACCTGTAGGCCTATAAGGCAAAGAGAGGCTGAGCTTGCCATGAGCCAAGAGAGCTGTTTGTTCGGATCGGATGTTTTCCAAACCACAATCCGTGATTCATTCAAGCTATTTCATCAGCGTGGTATATTTACTGCGGCAACATGATGACTGACATCGATGCGCAAAGTTGCCAGTTGGACTTCCAGCAGATAAGAAAGGCCTAATGGATGTCTTAATAAATGAAAAGTGAGAGACTTTTGCTTTGGCAATGTTAATGTTTCTCATGACAATAAAGCCCTTTGAATTGAATTGAGAGACAACTATTGATCAAGAATCAAAGTGCTCGTGAGTCGTGATCGCTTCTAGATGAGAATATCACAGAAACACCACAGTTAAAAAGTGGTGCTTGAGTGTAGTCTGCTTCTGCGCCTAAACGCAAAAAGACTTCATCCAGCCCCAGGTATTGCTGGCTACTAGCCTACTAACATATGTATGCACCGCCCCCTGCTGGCATGTGGTTTAAATGAATAAGACCATAAAAGATTCTCATTGTTACCTATTAGCTACTGCTTATTCACTTTTGCCCTGATTAGTCAAACCCCTGACTCCCACTACTTTTGTAATAGAAACAATGAAAAAACAATGGCAGTGAATATGCATCATACAAATCGTTTTATTTTGCATTTGTGTGGTGATAAATGATAATGCAATTATGCTCTTTCATTCACATTCAGCTTAGTTGAGATCACATAGCTGTAATACATTATGCCTGGAAAGGAAATAACATTTTAAAGAAGATATAAATACGGAGGACCACAATGCAGAAATGAAAAAGGAATTCCAAAAACTTCACTGATCAGAAGCTGATAAATAAGTTAAAACCTGAGATTATCAATTACATTTCTTAGCAAAAACGAGGCAAAACAAGCATTGTTCACTTATTTCTATAACCTGAGTAAGTGTTCATTCAGTGCAACAATTGACAACAATAACAAAAACAATCTTTTAGTCTTTCTTCATCTTTGATATATGGCAAAGCAAATTATTCTTTACAGATACATTTGGATCCATTTCTACATTCACGAGGAATTGATTTGGGTGGGTTTCTATAACATTAAAATTCAGCCCACCAAATGGCCAGAGAAGTAGCTGTCAGCTGTCAAGCCATTGCCACCATGGTTAGCAAGCAGATAGACCCTGTCTCCTGCACTGAGCTGGAGGATAGTGCCCCCACTGGCTATGACAGAGCCCGTCTGCTGTGTGGTGAAGGAGTGCACCACCACATTTCCGTTAACCATCAGGTCCACATTTCCAGAGTTCTGGGAGATAGTACAATGAAAATCAAATTCATATACGCCTGGAACCGCGCAGGTGAACAGCCCTGTCTGGGTGTTGTAGCTGTCCTGGGCATTGTAGATGACTACTCTGAAGGGGATAGGCTCGCCTGCTTTGGGGAAGTTATTGCCCAGTCGTACGGCAAAAGCAACTAGGTCGGATCGACCAGGAGGTCCTGTTGCACCACGCGGCCCTCTGGGGCCTGAGGGGACAAAAGGAATAGTTATTAATATTCACACCAACATAAAAGTCACCATTGTGGCATTTTGGGATATTGCACCAACAGTAAAGTTGTATCATAACTCATCTTTGTGTAAAACTATAAAAAGCTTTAGGCATATCCTGTTAACCAGTGGTTATACCTTGTGGTCCAGTCCGTCCTCTTACATCCCCAGGAAAGCCATTAGGACCTTGATTTATAGAAAACAAGTTAGAAATCAGAATCTCTGCAAAAACATTTGGCGCATTAATCATCTTCAGTCGAATAGGACAGTGGTTCTCAACCTGTGGGTCGGGACCCCCAGGCGGGTCCCCAAATTATTCTGGGGGGTCCCCAGATGATTAACTTAATATGCAATGTTGTTTTCTCCCTCAACAGTATACATACCAACATAAAGTTTAAGTGTGTCGAGGGTATCTACACATTTCTAAAGTGACAATTTAAGGAATTTTTAATACCTCTAAAATTACAATTTAAACATTGGCCAAATTGTCAAATATTAGAGGAAGAAATTGTGAAAATAGCCAATCTACATGCTCACAACGCCTCGTGAGGTGCATGTAGATCTGCTATTTTCACAATAGAACCGTGTTATACAAAATGTAATGCCTCAACTCTAGTTAGTGCTCGTCGGGGTGGGGGGTCCGCAGTTAAAATATGATTATTTTGGGGGTCGTGTCCTGAAAAGGTTGAGAACCACTGGAATAGGACAGAAATGTATTTGTGGACTAAGATGCTCAGTCATCTACCTTCCTGCCATGCGCTGAGGTCAAAGACAGGGATGTCCTCACACGCCGTGTAACCTGACCCTCGGGGACGGAACTGGAAGGGTTTGCTTGGGATCTCAGTGATACCAGTGTTGTCACAGATCATGCGAGCGAGAGATGTATTACGCAGCTGAGCCCTCTGTCTTTCAGTGAAAACTCCTGGATTCTCCCACCACAGTCTGAAATTGACATGTCATGAACTTTCTTTTAGAATCCCTGTGAACGTGTTAATGTGGCCAGAGTATGTCTGTAAACCTGTGTTTTATGTCAGTTATAATGTAATTTCAAACAGTCCTCAACATTTTGTGCCCAAGGCACACCAACGGAAAAGTCAAAGTCCCAGGGCATGCCTGTATTCATAGCAAAAGATAGATGATGTACAAGCTCATAATGCATTGCATTCATGTGACATGTTGTAGATCAGCCATTTCCTCTCTTTGTTGTTGGGTGAAAACATTTTTCAAAATTCTAATTCAAATTGAAACTGAAATTGAAATGTAACAATGTCACCTATAATGTCATGGCCAAAACAGGGAAAGCAGATTGAAAGTGGTAAAAAAAAAAAAATTATTAGTGTATTAGTGTTTGCCTCTGTATTGGGAAGTGACATTTACAAAGTACTGACATAGTAAATAGAAAAATATAATTTATAACATTTTGTATAATTGTATATAATACATTTCAATAATAATGTGTGGTTGTCACGAAATCCCAATGCACAACTGGATCTAGCCTCACGGCACACCAGTGAGTCTTGGCACACCGTTTGGGAGCCACCGCTCTATGCTCACCTGTCTCCCTCACGAATGTTCTGGAACTGTGTGGCGATGATACAGGCAAACAGGGGCCCAGTTCTGCCACCGCGGACGAAGGGCTCAGCGACTCCACCCAGCCACACATCAATGTTGTCGGGAGTGCCATATAAGTCCAGAAGGGCGTTGGCCAACCTGGTGTTTCTCAGTACTCTGGCCAGCTGAGCCCTGTTCCGGGGCTGTGATAGGCCACAAAACTTGCGCCATTTGTTGTAGCCTACAAAGAGAGCAGACAGTGGGTTATTGCTGAATTTGTGAAAATACTTTGAAGGCATTACATGTCATAAATACATGGAAAGAGTAAATGGTTCAGATACGCTGGCTAGTTAATATACATCAGGGGTCTTCAACAGGGGGTCAGGGACCCCTAGGGGGTCCTCAGAGTTACTACAGGGGGTCCTCCAAATCTTTGTGTGATAGAAACCTTTTTTTTCCCTCCTTTTTATATTAACCACTTGAACCCTAGTGTCCATATTTGGAGAACTTTTGCCAAAAATAGCAGATCTACAAGCTGTGAGGCGTTGGGAGCTTGTAGATCGGCTATTTTCGCCCAAGAGGTTTGGTGAAGAGGGGAAAAAGAGCACACTAAGTACAGAGTGAAAGGCCGGTAAGTATTGACGGTTCAAGTGGTTAAATATCTAGACAAACAAATTGACATGAATCCAAAATACACTGATGATCGACTTGATCGTACTGTCAAAGGATGAAACTATAAGGAATCTATGATAAGGTTGTGGGGGTCCCTGATTCATCTCTCTCTCAACTAAGGGGTCCTTGGCCTGAAAACGTTGAAGACCCCTGACATACAGTACATCATTTGGAAGGTACTGAAACAGAAAGGCCATACCTGGAATTCCATGATCTCTTCCTCTCTGTAAGTTGAGGGCGGCCAGGTCGAGAGCCAAGTGAGAGGAGAATTCAAAGAGTCGATCCCTCAGTTCATCATGCATCATGTGCTCCTGCGTGTTCAGTTTGGCCTTCCGACCCGCCAGTCCCCTCAGAATTGGGTCCAAACCACCTTTGGTGCACCAAAAACGGGGTTACAGTTTTGCAATTTGAATAACTTCAAGATCTATCCGGTTTACACCAAAATAGTGCACCTAAAGTTATGTGAAGTTAAGTTAGTATTACAAATTCGTACCTTCAAAGACAACTCTCCATGGTGTGAAAAATGCTCTGTGAAGCAGTGGGCTGGGGAAATCTGGATGCTCCTCATATGTCTCATTGAGACGGAATACGAAGGGCTGAACCATCAAGTGGGCGAATCGGTAGGCAGCTGTTGAAAATACGTTCGAGATGCTCGGGTCCACACTTTCATTATAGCCCGGGTAGTTAGAGAGCTGGCTTTTGACGAAGTCCGGGCCAACAATGTGCAACAAGTAGTCCCTATAGGTGATGACCTGGGTGACGAGAGTTTCACACATTGAATTATGACTTCATAATTCACTATCAATGGGATCATTGTTTATTTGTGCCATTGTTTGCTTCCTTACCTGTAAATTTGCTCCCAAGATCTTACGTGCTTCCTGGTAAAGTCTTTCTCCTTCCCATTGGGGATTGAGAACAGCCAGGGCACGTGCTAGGCGGTTGTGTTCGCGCAACATCAGTGTGTGAATGGATGTCAGTCCGATGTTTTCATTGGAACGCTCATCACCTAGGAGACAGCGAGAGAAGGTTGAACTCTAAACACAAGTGGCTGTGACACCTAACTTAGAATAAAGGATAATATTTCGGTTAGGCCGAATGCAAGGCAACTACAAAATTGTGTGTGATGGAAGAGTGGGGTTGAGGGGACAATAAAATAGGATTTAGTGTAAGGACGTGGGGAGATAAGCTTTGGGTTTATAGCAATAATTTAGCACAACATTTTTATCAGAAAACTGTAATGAGGTTTTGTGACAGACTGAAAATACATAACAAGAACGTTAAAGAAGATAAACAAAATCAGCCCCATGTCATACGTACAGACTATCTAATATCTTATCTATCTTTTTTCTTCTTCTTATTTTCTTTTACAGGATAGTTTGTCTTCACTCACCAGCAACGAAACAGGGCACCTCCTGGGCATTGCTATCATTGGTGACCTTGCGTCGCGTGGCACACATGTTGGCAGCCATTGTACTGAAAGGCAAGAGCTCACGGCCGTTGTCATCAAACTGGGTGTTGACTCTCATCAGGCCCTCGTCAGTCGTGAGATTGCGGAGGTTTAGAGCTTTGGCGGCATCTGAACCATAAACCTGGCCCACATCAATGAAAGCTGTGAGAGAGTTCATCTGCTCACGCACAGTGCTTCCGCCAAAGAAGTGCCCCGTGTTGCCAGAGCCGCAGGCCGCAGACGAACGGAAGAAGGGGATGCACTCCTTTGAGTTATTGCCAAAGCGGGGATCTGTGCTGGGGATCTGCAGGATGACACATACCATGTTAGGACTCAGAGTCTTGTACTATAATATAAAGAGTGCACATTGGTGCATGTGTGTGTGTGTGTGTGTGTGTGTGTGTGTGTGTGTGTGTGTGTGTGTGTGTGTGTGTGTGTGCGTGTGTGCGTGCGTGCGTGCGTGCGTGCGTGCGTGCGTGCGTGTGAAAATCCTGGGTGTAAATTTAAGGAATGTATAATGTATAAATGGACAACTGGAAAACTCAAGAAGTTACTGGGCAAACACAGTGTAGTCACCACTGTGATGCTACTGTATGATAGGCCTATACTGACCGCAATGGGAAAACAAGGCTCGGTACGATCACAGGTCTTGTCACAGTCAATGCCGTCATTGAATGAACGAATGACAGGAGAGTGAGGGGTGAAGGTCAGGTCATGGTCAGTCCACTGGCCAAAGATGGTCACCAGGTGGGTGTAGATAGAGTCACTCTCGATGTCCTCGTTGGCTGTGCGCAGTATACGGTTGGACACTTCTCTCACCTGAGCAAAAGGAAGAACGTGTACAAGTGGGGTTCCATGTTAAAGTATGGATTGCATGCGTTTGACAACCATTGCCAAACTGATAAAACATAAAAATGTTGCTCCCTTCCATTTTACTACAGAGAAGAAAATAATACATATATTACTGCTGTGGATGCACTATACTCTGATAGTAATAATTTCTATATGGAATGTTTGTTCAGTAACAGGGGTCTCTTTAAAGGGGAAGACCACCCATTTTCAATATTGAACTATGTAATTAATATACCTTAGAGGAGTTGTGTGGAAATAGAAAAAAAAGTTCCCCCTCTTCTGTGTTGCCTAGAACTGGAGGATTGATTTTGGGGTTTGTATTGTAAAGTACAACGGTGTGATGTCATCAAGTTGTACAAAATCAATCCTCGAGTTCTAGGCAACACAGAAGAGGGGGAACTTTTTTTTAATCTCCACACAACTCCTCTAAGGTATATATATTAATAACATAGTTAAATATTGAAAATGGGTGGTCTTCCCCTTTGATAAAGAGAAAATACATTTTCAGGTGGGTTGCAATTATCAGCCAATCAGGAAAGAAACAGAGTACAAATTTAAGTATCGGTTTCATTTTTATAGTGTTCCAGTTCCAATTCTGTCTGCTCATTTCTTTGTGTCATCCCTTCAAATTTCACTTGTTGAATCTGTATCCTGAGGTCTCTAACCTGATTGGATTAAATTGGTATCCTGACCTCAAAATGCATTTCTGTTTAACAAAGAGATGGAGAGACATGGAGACCCCTGTAACAGACACTCTATAATGAGTACTATCAGAATATTTAAAGCTATTTTAACCAAAGAAAATCACTTAGCCTACCTATAATAGGCCTATTAAACTAGAGGAAACTACACTAAACTGAACTAAATATAGTGTATAATATTATACCAAGGGGAGAAGGCGCCTGTTAACTTGTCGTTCAGGGTCCCAGCCTAATGGCAGAGAGGTGCCATCCTGGTACTCAGCAGGTAGCCAGCGGGTCAAGGGTATATTGGAAGAGCCAAAGAGGGGTTTATTCCTTTCAAGGAGAAACAAGGCGTTAATCCCTTTAACTCTGCATGCATGCACATTTTTAAATAACTTGACATAACAGCAAAGGTAATTTGTTATCAATTAGTGATAGTGTTAAAGATTGTATTGCTCACCTGTTGTTGCAGATACTGGTGGCAGGTCGAAAGGTGTTCAGATTTGGAGTGGTTAAGCAAGAAGGGGGGCGAGCTCTGGCAGAGCAGCCTGTTAGGTCAGCGATGAACATCAGGTCCTCCTCAGAGATCAGATCTGAAAGGAGAATCAGGGTCAACGACTCTTCGTATACAGTGTTTACCAATTATACAAATTACAGCGGAACCCAGGGGTGTCGCACCAAATTCTGGGGCCTGGGTACAAGGATTCACTTCAATTATTTTGTGCTTTAACTATTGAAAAATAGTAGATCTACAAGCCCGCGCTGCAAGCTTGTAGATCTGCTATTTTTGAAAAAACGTGAAAATTTGAGCAAGCTGAATGTTTCAAATCCTTCTAAGGTTTTTTGAATGATTCTATGTCAGTGGTGCTCAAACCTTTTCATTAAGGACCCCCAAAATTATTTTGCCACGGACCCCCATCTCAAAATATTTAGTTCTAGGGACCCCCCCGAAGCATCATTTTAGTTACAAATATTTGCTTAAAAAATACATATATTCAAAGATTTGCGACTTGTATATTTGCTATTTTTCAATAATTAAGGCCCCCTTGGGCCCTATAACTCAGTCCCACTTTTCCACCCCCTTGTGACGCTGGCGGAACCAACCTGTAGCATTGATGGAGCGCTTCTGAATGTGGTGAGATGTCAGAGACCTCTTCTGGATCAGTTTGATGCTGGCGTCCATATAGTCAGCAGCGCGCACCGCTGTACGGGTAGCTCCAACAGGCTGCTTCAGCAGTCTCAGAATGTCTGAGGGGTTAGCTGTGTCCCTCTGGATGCGGTATATACTCCTATGTTGGATTGGATGGCATGAGAGAAGAGACGTCAGTACACGGACGTCTGGCCTTGGTCATCATTATGCTTTGAAGCATTTCTTTCAGTTTTGAAAAGTTGGTATACTAGGGTGCCTGCTGGCCTAATGGCCCAGGCACATGCCACATAGGCATGGATGCCTGGCGGCGTTTCCGGTTCGAGTCCCGATCCAGATGACCTTTTCCACGTGTCACTCCCCATCTCTCCCCCCATTTCCTGTCAGTCTATACTGTCCTATCAATAAAGTCATAAAAGCCCAAAAACAAATCTTAAGAAAAAGAAAAGTTGGTATACTCACACTCTCCTGGAGTATTCATAATCATCATCCACTTTGATCTTGGCTTCCTTCACGGCATCTTCGATGAAACTCCTGCTCAAGCTTGGTTCTAAACACAAGAAAGTCTTTCAGTTCTATATTCTTATGTTGTCAGTTGTGCAGTATAATATTTAGCAATTGTTTTTATTTTATTATTGTTGATTGTTGTTCATTATTTTTTTTATGTTCATAAAGATATGGGCAATTTGTGTTATTACTTTTAATTATCTCTTGTGTACCATGTTAATTATATAGTACACAATATCCTAATATGCAATGTTACTCTATTTTTGTACAGTGGCCACATTTTCACTGATAATCTCCATGATGATAGAGATACCTCTATACATGTATACAGCTTACTTGTTGGTGCACTTACAAGAAAGGTAACATGCGGTGGCTTACAATTACAGTATGCCCTGAGGATTGCCAGTCATTTGTTTGTAATGTGTGGAATCCACACATGTGAGGCTCTTTTAAGGTACTCTATGTACAGTACAATATGTTTTCAAGTCTCGTGGCTCTCGCCTGGATGAGTCCCGGAACATATTATAGAGAATATAGTCAATCCTGGGAAGAGCTATGATTTGTATGTACTCTGTGGATCCAATGTGTCTGGAATAAAGTTTGAATTGGATATTCGGTGGAGGGTAAAATGCTAGAGATGGGTCTCTCGTATAGGTGGAGGAACATTATCAAAGTCACCCCACAAGGGGAGAAGAGCATCAGTAAAAAAGTACTCCTCTGAATAAAGACACATTTCTTTAACACAAAAAATGTTTTAAAATGTGAATGAAACTAAGGATTTGTTAATGATTCCTAAAACTCTTCTGAGAAATTCTAACAATGTTAGAAATAGCACTCACCAGATTTCACCTGGCTCTGCACAACCAGAGCAGCAGCCAGCAGGAACAGAAATCCTTTCATCGCTGCAAAAATGAAAAATCAGTCATATTGACATATTAATATACAGACTGCCTGGACACATAAAATAATAATAACAATAATTATGGATGCACTTTGCATTTGTGCTACAATAAGCAAAGGCATAAAAATCATCACACCACTGTACATTTTGTGATAATCAAAATGTTGACAGTACAAAAAAAGGAAAATCTTCAATAAACAGATATATATAAAAATAAAAATAAATCATCACACCACTAAAAACATCTAAGGAACGTAAAGAAAACCAGTGTAGCTAAAAAAAACAATATATATATATATATATATATATATATATATATATATATATATATATATATATATATGCTTTGTTAAAAAGGTAGGTAAATTCAAAGAAAATATTGAGTCAAATCTGTACCTGCAACGTCCTTCCAGCTGTTCCTTCAAGAGAGACCAAAATGAAACACACACCCTATCGTCATGATGGCGCTCATCTTATATACTATCTTGGTCTGAGGAGGAGACTCCCAAATGTGACGCCTGAAGGAAAACCTTTATGTTACGCAGACATGTCAGACAATGACTGCATTTCCTCCTTCCTCATTCCTCCACCTCCACCTGTCTCCATCCTGTCACGCAAAGATTTATCTTTTATTGGAAACTATTACTAATGCACAACGTCTAGAATTTTAACAAAATTAATACAAATGTTTATCGAAAATTGCCCTAATTTTCTCCCATATTCATATAGAGTACTAGTGTGCTGATTGAGTTGAGAAAGCCATTTCTGTAGTATTATCTATTATCTTACTCATCTTGAATATGGCTTCCAAACCAGTCTAACCACAAAGTCGCATTCCACCAGCAATTTGCACAAAATAATTCAGTGGCAATGGTGACATAATGATCCCTAGAAGCAGTCTGATGTCCTCGAGGCTTCAGTATAGACACTGGGTCTATTACTGAAGGGTGACATATTCATTATAGGGCCTACAAGCTTACAATGACCAGCCTGGGGATATAACGCTGTACACTGCGTTAATTTAACTCTCAGAGTAAATGGATAAATGAACAATGAGCATTTTTACTGTGTATGCTCTTTTTAATTTCCTTTCAGAAACAAACTTGGGTTATGGTGGTTTTAGGGTTATGTTTATTGTTATTTTCATATAATGTTTTTTCTCCTGTTCTTTTAAAAATTAGATATTATTAAAGTTAGTTAAAGTTACTTTTATTTAAGGTAGGGTTAGTTGACAGATTGACAGATTGTCATGTAACTTAGTGGTGGGCCATTCGGGGAAAGGGGTGGGGGGTGGGTTCGGGAGGATTGGGTTTTTTCTGTCTTTTTTTGTTATCTTTTTTGTCTTTTATCTTGTCTTTTACTTTTTTTACTGTCTTGTTCAAAAAAAAAAAAAGAGTGATACATTTTTGATGGTATTTGTATAATGATTGATAATTGTTAATAAACACATCTTTAGAAGATTGTCATGTAACTTACACAATTCATTATACTGTAATAAATCACAAACATAGATTCTCATTGTTATCTTTTGCCCCTCTTTTTTATTTTTACTTAATTCAGTTAAAACAACAAATATTTCTGGAACATGGCATGTGGAAAAGCTGAGGCACCGTATTGTCCTGAGCTCAGAGATCCACTGTCTGATAGCCCTCTAATACTACTTAAGCCTGTTACTGTATCTGCCTGTCATTTCCATATTTTCTACAGGATTATGCCCACACAAGTGGCCATTCCAGTTTAGCTTCTTCGATGAGTGGAGAATAATAGGTAATGAGATGGTTTTGTCTTTCTTTGTGCTAACACAAGTAAAAAAGAACAATAACCCTAATTGTAAAACGTATTGCATTACAAAGGACCATAATTATAGTTATAAGATAAAGGGGAGAAAACATTCTTTGCCTAAACTATTATCTGGTAGTGAACAAGGAACCATGGTTATTTGGCAAGATACGTTTCGAGGCTGTTCAAGCATTGAGCAAATCTACTTCAGTTCTCATATAGGAGTCGTGACTTTCTTGGTTAAGATGTGGCAAAAAGTGCACTGGGAATATAATGTTATATAGGCTAAGTGAGATGTCATTGTTTGCACTGAAAACATATATATATATATATATATATATATAAATAGTATGCCAGATTGATGCCTGATTTATAGTCTAGGATAGATAGGCTGGTACTATTTTAAGCTCATTGAAAATGTGTCATGCAAAAAACAGTCGATTCTAATCTATGGTGTCTATGAATAGCACAAACAGCAACTTACCGTGACAAAGATTACTTTCAATTTACTTGTATTCACTTAGTTTTTTCTTTTTTCTTTTCTTGTAGCAGCTACACACGCATCCAAAAAGAATACAATACAAGACAATAATGGCCTATCAGCTGAATATTAAATGGTATAGGATGGAGTACAGTGCAAAGTGAGTGTGCAAAATGCAGAGAATATACGTATTGTATATTTATGACTTTTTTTTTTTATAATTCAAATGTTTTTTATTTTTTCTTCTTAATACAAAAAGTGGTAATGGGTGGTACAGTGCAGCACAACAACAGGTACAAATATATATACAGTCAGTCCAAGATAATACAAAAATAAAAATACAAAGGAAATAAAAGTAGGAACCTCTTCACATCTTCAAATAAGTGTCATATATGTTAGAAAACTATCCCATATCTCTTTCATCTTTCCCATACCATTCACTCTTCCCAGCATGTACTCATACGATGTGATTTTGATCATCTCCTCGTTCCACTCTTTAAAAACAGGAGTTCTTGGGGTTTTCCAGTTCCGCAGCAGGATTCTGGCTGCTGTGACCAGTCCAACCTTTACTATTACAAAAGCTTTTTTATTTAACCCAGGGACCACTGTCCTGTCTCCTAAAAGACAGAGCAGTGGTAGTGGGGGTATGGTAAATCCCAACCATTTTGACAGGTAATCAAGAATTGTACACCAGAAAGGATACACCATGCGACATTCCCAAATCATATGGACATACGTGCCAACTTCTTCTTTACACTTCCAACATGTATTACTCTCTGCAATTCCCATTTTCTGTAATCTAGTTGGTGTGTAGTAATATCTATGAATTATTTTATATTGAATAAATTTTCCCCTTGCTTCTCTGATCCCTTGTCCTGCATTTGCTATAAGTCCTTTCCAATGTTCATCTTCAATATCCACACCCAGATCCCTTTGCCATATCAGTTTGAGACTGTCACATGTATCACCCAACTGTTGTTTTGACATTTTATAAAATACGGAGGCGGTATGAGCTTCGTGTGGTAGTTTTAAATAATCAAGCAATGGGTTTTCACCAGCATCAAAAGTACTGCCCAGACAATGTCTCATTTGGAAATATTTCCAAAATGTACCATCATTCCCAAGTTTATATTTCGCTCTCAGATCTGAGCAAGTTATAAAGTTCCCATTGTCAAATAGGTCACTGATATTATTAATCCCGGCTGTCTGCCATTTTTTCCAAAATACCTTTGTCTTCCCAATACATATTTTAGGGTTATTCCAGAGTGAAGAGTATGGTTGTTTATACTGTGACATCTTGTGTGCTTTATGAATCTTAGCCCATACATTCTTTGAATGTGACATTATAGGGTTCGGATTGGGTTCATTGCTCGCTGCCTGTGACAGAACATCAATTGGACGAAATGGTGAAGCCAGGCTTCTCTCTATGATTACCCAGTCCAAGTCAGAGTCCAACCCACTAAAGTGTTTAGACAATTTAGCCATTTCGAAGGAGATATTGTATGTCCTCATGTCTGGTAGGGCAAGGCCCCCTCTATCTCTAGGCATCCACATTTTACTCAGTTTGATTCTCGTTTTTTTCTTTTCCCAAAGAAAGTCCCTAATGATTTTATCATACTCTTTATAGATCCTGTCAGGGATATTCAAAGGGAGCATTGCTGAAATATAGTTAAACTGAGGTGCAACCACCATTTTGATAACATTCACTTTACCCCAGAGAGACAGTTTCAAAGTGCTCCACTTTTCCAGATTGTTTTTTATCTTCGTAAGTAATGGCTCATAATTTAATGCAATAATTTTGTCCAAATCTGAGGTAAGTCTAACTCCCAGGTATTTCATTCCAATAGGAACCCATCTGAAACCAAACTGAGTCACCATGTGTGAATGACATGATCTGGATATTGGCATAGCCTCAGATTTACTCCAGTTAATCTTATACCCAGACAGCTCAGAATATGTCTGAATAGTATCCATCAGGGGAGGTAGGGAGTTAGCAGGGTCCCTTATCAGTAATAAAATATCGTCCGCGTAAAGCATCAGTTTATGTATATTTATGACTTATGATATTTATTGCACAAGGAACAAATGAACATTTGTATCGATCGCACTTTGCCCTTTGAAGCCTGCACCTCTGACCTGATAGCTGGTTGAATTTGAGGGTGTTTGGCGTTACTGTGCATTGACCTGACTTTCCTCTGACTGCCTTAACAATGTCAATCCGTCTTCTTGTTCTGCACATAAACATATCTGCACCAACAGATCTATCTATGAGAACGTTATAACTGACTATAACAGATCTATAAAAAGGCAGTATTAACTTCTTGTCAAAACATTAAGCTTCAGCAAAAAGTATTTGTTGAACTTTCTTACACAGCATCGAAGACAAACCCATTCAGTGACAATGCTCCGAATACTCAAAGGCAGGCAAGACTGGCAAAACCCCTGTGTTCGGTATTATGCAATATATTGTGCAACAAACAGTACCACTCAACTCAGTAACAATGACAAATAGTCAATGATGACAATTCTCTCTTTCTGTCTCTCATGTGTGTGGATGTGGTCATGGCATTTTTTTTAAATAATTACAGTATATAGATATATATAGAGAGAGAGGGAGGGAGAGAGAGAGAGAGTTGGAGAGGGAGAGAGAGTTGGAGAGGGAGAGAGAGAGAGAGAGAGAGAGAGCGAGAGAGAGAGAGAGAGAGAGAGAGAAGGTTTTATATTTAGTTGTGAGTCACTAGACTACACAATAGTTCCCAATTTTCAATTTGATAGACTTATGAAATATTATTTAAACATCTTTTTGATGCAATTAAGAACAGTCACATTAAAATAAAACATAGCTTGTAATACAAAAGAGAAGGCATGAAATATATAAATGACTGTTGTAATAAATGACAGAACATAATGATACATTGTGAATTATAATCAAAAGTGTGTCATCATGACAAAGTTCAAGTGATTTGGATCTTCCTTCTTTTCTTCTTGACATTATCGCAAAGGAAGAGATTCAAGTTGATACGTTTCGCCAAAACCTTGATTTCAAATAACCAAGGAGTTTCTCACAAAGCAGGGATTTTCCTGTTGCAGCTGTTCCGGTAGTAGCTACCAAGAGCTTGACTGGAACAACTCGGGGAATTCAGTCACACACCTAATTCATTTTGCTCAAGTTAGTCTGTTCAGTCCCACCCACTCTGAAGCCTCGACTCCATGCTACCCTGAAACTAGCAGATGGGCGGGTTGTCGGGAACAAGAAAGTATCTGTAGAAATGTTATCATACAGGATTTGCAGTCTATGGGTTAGGGTTAGGGTTAGGGTTAGCCTAAGGTTAGCTAACCCTAACCCTAGGGACATGATATTCGCATGTAAAAATTTTAAATTAAACATTTATTTGAGCGTTATCCTATAATGGGGAAAAAAATGAATATATATTATATATATATATATATATATATATATACACACACACACATATTAACGTACAACCAGCCGGCAAATGCTGCAGCAAATGCTGCAACTTGACTTAGTCACACTCAGTGACTAAGTCAGTCAGTCAAATGGTGTTGAATATGTGTAGAGCAACTGCCTTTGATATCTGTGGAGAATGTTTCAGTTGCTACACATCATTTGACTGACTGACTGAGTCACTGAGTGTGAAGTTACAGCATTGGCCGGCTGGTTGTACGGTACCTGTACCTGCAATTTATGGATTGCAAGCTGAAATCCATACATTCTATGTCCTCTAGGCTCTCCTGACAGAGAGGTAATTCCAACTGTAACACATTTGGTTGGATTTGTACCCGGGTCTCCTGCAGTGGGAGACCAAATATCAACCACTCAGGCAAGAGGGACTCCCCACTTCACCATGGGGTAATACTGGGCCTATGAGCTTCAGGCAGTACTTGTGTCAAGCAGTAAGTGTCCTATCTGACACCAGTGTCTGAATCAGTGGAATAGTAGCAAGACCACCTCCAACCTCTGCAGATGTGCTAGTAGAATACTCTACAGATGTGTTTAAAATACCATTTAATTCACTAAAATAAGTTCTGGATTGGAGCTTTTTTTTAATATATAATATTTTTATTGATTTTATTTTTTTTATGACAAAGACAAGACAGACAAACAGCTCAGCTCAGGCTGGATTGCAGCTTTAACTGTACTACATGGTTCTGTATATTTTGCATTAAAGATTCTACTGCACGCCCTCTTCCTTGATCTGCTTGGCTGGTGGCATGCAACAGTTTCATTTGAGGGTGTGGTGGATACGATTTACCATAACCGTTATCTTCACCAAGGAGTTACTCGAAGGAAGCAGAGATTTTCCTGTGTGCACATGGGCGCGTGCACATGGGCAGTTTGGCATGTATATTGTATACCCTTCTGCTAGGCTGTTCGAGTCATCACTGTGATGTCAGAACAGGTCAGCTATATCCATATATGGAGTCTGTAAGGTCAGATGTAGAGGTATTGACCAGCTCCATTATATGGAGACTAGGTGATGATCAGGTCGTCTCCATGTATGGATATCCAGGGTTTGATGAGGTCAGTGTCGTGATCTTCATATATGGAGATCCAGGTGATGATAGTCAGCAGTCTTGATTTACAAATGAATTCTGTCTTGGCCATATGGAGCATCCATATATGGCCATTGCCAAATATGGGCTTAATATATGGTTACCTGTACCTGCAATTTATACCTCTAGGCTCTCCTGACAGAGAGGTAATTCCAACTGTAACACATTGGTTGGATTTGTACCCAGGTCTCCTGCAGTGGGAGACCAAACATCAACCACTCAGGCAAGAGGGACTCCCCACTTCACCATGGGGTAATACTGGGCCTATGAGCTTCAGGCAGTACTTGTCAAGCAGTAAGTGTCCTATCTGACACCAGTGTCTGAATGTATCAAAGGAATAGTTGCAAGACCACCTCCAACCTCTGCAGATGTGCTATTAGAATATTCTACACATTTGTTTAAAATACCATTTAATTCACTAAAATAAGTTCCAGGTTGCAGCTTTAACTTGTTTATACAATATGGTTCTGTATCTTTTGCATTAAAGATTCTACTGCATGCCCTCCTCCTTGATCTGCTTGGCTGGCGGCACGCAACAGTATATCATTTAGGCTTAGGTTTCATTTGAGGGTGTGGTGGAGACAGACAGGAACCTGTTGTGGCCAGATACACAGAGGTAAAACAACAAAATGAACATGGAAATATTCACTTGGTAAATTAATACCATTGTCTCTTTACTGACTTGTAGCTTTTGGGATATTATATACCCACTATTACAATTGGTAATGTGTCAGGAGCTATCTTTCTTGCTTGTGAATATAAAAACATTGGAAAGTACTTCATGAGTTTGGGAAAATACTTTCCCGGCTTTGAGGGCCCAATATGCTCAGTCAGAGGTGCCCTGCTTCCAGTGATAAAACCTGACACAAGAGCATGTGAGGGACAGTAGAGGAAATACAACAGATAATACCAAACAGGCAAAGAGGTGACCTTTCTCTCTGGGGTTCCCTGGAATTGCTCAAACAGAACAATCCCAGAGAACTCTTTTGTCTGTTCAACGTACTACAGGTGTATAAACACTTAAAGGGATATTCCACTTTCAAAATAACTTTTGGTCATTTTATTATCTAATCAGGCTTTTGGGAACACCCAGGACAGTTTTTGAATTTCACTTCCAGGACCTTCCTATACGAACCCATTATAACTTCAAACTCCATTTTAACCATGATAGATTCAATGAAAACAACTTTAATTTTTTTCTGGTGACTCCTGACACGCTCCGAATACGTGAGCAGACCGTGTTTTTTCGATAACATTTTTCATTGATTTATATAAATTGTTTGGGGAAATTAAAATTATTAAATACAATAAAAAAATATAAAAAATAAATGAAAAACATTATGAATAAAACACAGCCTGCTCACATATTTGGAGGGTGTCAGGAGTCACCAGAAAACATTAAAGTTTTTTTCATTGATTCTATCATGATTAAAATGGAGTTTGAAGTTATAATGGGTTTGTATGGGAAGGTCCTGGAAGTGGGAAAATGGGGGGAAATGAATATCAAATATCTAAATACTAAATTAAGAAATTCAAAAACTGTCCTGGGTGTTCCCAAAAGCCTGATTAGACAATAAAATGACCAAAAGTTTTTTGAAAGTGAAATATCCCTTTAAGTGTGGACTAGACATTCTTGTGGACACATGTGATCGTTCATTGTTTTTACATTGAAAATATGCTAAGCAAGATAATAAAAATATAACATTTTCAATTAAGGTACAATGTGTTTTGAGCTAATTAAATCAAGTGATCTTTATTTTTGTCGAATAATCTGATATTATGTTTCTGAGTGACCCCAGATAACCCACCACATTGTCCGTGACATTTTCACCTGAGATAATCATCCAGTACCACAATGGAAGCTATCCTTTCAACACCATTGTGTAACCGTACCACTGTTAATAAAGTGTTCAATCAATCAATCAATCAATCAGTATAGCTGAAAGCACATGTATGCGTGTTTAGAGACCTTAACTGGAATGCAGTCAAGTCAGTCTTCCATGTGTGCTTTAACGACTTTGTTGTGTACCATGCGGCCGATGCGGGAAAGAAACACCTTTACTGTTGTCCTGGAACGTTTGTGACGCCGATGCTGACAGTAATAGACAAGTTGATAAACCAGTAGGAAGCATGGCAGAAAAAGGTTAAATAGGTAGGCTTTACAAAAGCTTTCCATGCTTAACTTGCACTCTGTCATGAGCCGCATTTGAAACAAGATTTACTGCTATGATGACATGACCAGGAAACAGAACCTGACATTCTAAGCTCTGACTTGAGAAAAATATGAATCTAATTGGAATCAAGACATTCAAAAGTATTCCATCAATCTGAGAATTTGTTTTGTATTATATTGATAAAATAACAACATAACTTAAACAAATTACAAATTAAAGGGATATTTAATTTCAAACTTGTTTGGTGTAATTTTAACTTCTACTGCTTTTGCATGCACCCCAGAAGTTGCTTGATTCAGTATTTAGATATTTGTATCTATATCATAAACACCTGTCCCTGATTCTGGTGACTTGTCTTTGTTATTCGTCACAGGAGAAAAAAAGGATTCTGTTGAAAATGTTCCGCAAAGGAGACATGAAGGATACACTTGATGTATCCCCACTGATCCTTGCTCCAAGTGGCCAGGGGAGCCTCCTCTCTCCTCGCTCTCGGCTCCTCCAAAAGCGGATTATTTGGGACAAGAATTATTTTCGGGTCATGCAAGCGAGATGACAGAGGTTTCAGGGGAGGCAAAGAGATAGAAATTTGAGCATTGGGATTTGGTTATTCCAGTATTTCTCAAAGTGGATTCCAGGGACTCTGTGGGTTCCTTTATGGAGGTCTAAATTTGACCCATACAAGTCTGTAACTCTGACAATGTACAAATGGAACCAAATATTTGGTTCACTGTCAGAGTTAAGAGGAGACCTTGAATTTTGAAGGTTTGAGAAACACTGGGTTATTCAACTTATTTGTGAGCCTGTCTGTGAGCAGCTAATCACGGAAACCGCTGCACCGATCAGCGTGATTTGTGGTTGGGATTTTAGAGGTTTGAAGTAGGCCTACCAAAATTATGAACAGAGCATCTGATATGTCCCAAAATGTATTGACATCAACGGGCCTCTAAACAACACAGAGCCCAACTCAATTTCACTTCCTTCCACTATTGGGTAATGCTACAAATGTCACTGTTTGCATAAATGTGATTTAGTTTGTGATTTTACCAAATTAGGCACAAATGCTCTCATACTTGACAATGACCGTCAAACATGGTTTTCATACTCCATGCCGTTTGCCCGTAATTAGATTTGGGAGTGGGACCTATTTCTTACAAAAAATGCACTATCCTCTCATCCCCAAAATAGAATTAAGCCATTTAAGAGCAACCTTATTTCACTTCTGCCCATAGGGGCCCAGGCAGGAATTTCATGGAGGCCATAAAGGCCATTGCTGCCATTGCCCCTCAGTTTGGCCTTGTGCCCCTCAAACCAATGGCATGAGGGTTACAGTGGCCTTAATGCCCCAGCTTACTGTACCACTTTCTCCTCTGTCTCTTTCTTGTCAATATGTAGACAGTAGACACCAGTGTCTCTTTCTTATATTGAATTCTTAACTTCCCAGGGTCCCCATCTTTAAACCGATCCAGTGACTTTGATTAGTGCAGAGCTGAGCATGGATCAGATTGTAAATACCATCTTTTATCTATTTCACTGGAGATTAGGTTATCATCCTTAAACCTGGCTTATATTCAACAAATTATTTCAATGGACGTACATCTTGTTTTATTTGATGGCCTTCCTGCCCTGGCATTTGGCCCCTGTGCCCTAACAAAATGGACAACACCAAAGGCCAAGTGGCCTTGCCCCTAAAATGATTCCAGGCCTGATAGGGCCGCAACAAAAAAAGTTGCAGTGCACCGTCTGTCAGTATGCTTGCGTGTGAGTGGGTTCAGTGTGGTGAAGCCATGTGCGGGTTTGTTTGTGAGTGTGAGTACATGTGTATATGGCCGAGAAGGAATTCAGTGTATTGTTGAGTGCTGTTTATATTGTTTTATTATTGCTTCTTTTATTCTTATAAACTTAATTTCCCACAGCAGCTTTTTCGTGACGACTGCAGCCCACGACTGAAACAGCCCTGGGCATAGCTGCCCGGTATAGCGGAGATCTGTGCCCCAAGGAGCTCACTTTTATATTTAACTCCTTAATTAAATCCATTCATTTGAGATTGTAAAGTTTTCTTGATACATTCTTCCTTATCTTCATTTTGAGAACCTTTCTTTTAGAAACTAAATATTTTTTGAGATAAAAAGTCATTATTTTGAGAATGTATCTCATCATAATGACATACAGGATTTTTTTATTCATCACTTTACCAGAAAGGGACTTCCACAGTATGCTCCATTGCAGCTATTAATTGTGTGGTGATGTACAAGAAGTAACACAACAAGGAACAAACAAATGTAAAAGTCATTTGTGGTTAGATACTTCATGTCCTGTTTTAAGCCCTTTACACAAGGAAGTGGTTAAGACTGGTACGTGGAAGTAGGTCTACAGCACATTGAAAATGGAAAGAAATGTAAAGACTGAAAAGGTGATTCAATGAACAATGTCTTTGTGTTACAGTTACACGTATGAGTGAGCATGAATCACTGCCGAGTTCTTGTCACCATTGTTATCAAAAGAGCAGTGCTGTTATTTTCAATAAACTTGGTCAGCAGAGAACACAGAGATGAAAGTACAGAGAAATGAGGGAATATGCATAAGACATGTTTAGTAGTTATATGAATAAGAATTTGTAGCAAATTTGAAGAAACTAAAGGTCATTTCACCCGATTTTGTCCTATTACCCTATTCTGTCTTGTTGCTTACCCCAAGTCTATGCAATGTAAGTAAGGTAATAGAATAGAATAGAATAGAATAGAATAGAATAGAATACTTTTATTGCCAGTTAAAATTCAATTTCACCATTTAAAAGAACGCCAACGTGGATTATACACAAAAACAAAAAACAAAGCTTGTTTTCAATTGTGGTCAATTTTGAGTATGTACTGTAAGTAAGATGGGAGTAACGTGACAGATTTATTCCTTTTGGTTGCTGGTGTTTTTATTAGATTTGTTTTAACTTATTTATTAAAGCAACTGTCATTTAAATGTCTATGTTGTAAAATGTATTATTTTAATGACATGTTATTGCACCTGAGGCGGTCTCTCTCAAGTGGCCAAGTATGATGAGGTCAGGTGCAAAGTTTCCCAGAACACAATGTAGGAGCACAAAAGGCAGAGGCATTGCAAACAGTGTTTCTTGAGGTGTGTACCCATAGGAATTATTTCCTGGTAGCAAGAGATACACACAGTTACAGTAAGAGAAAGCAAACAATCCTCTATCATAAAATCAATCACTCGATCAATCAATCAATCAATGGCATGCACACATGTTCACACCCGAAATGAGTAGGTTCCCACAAACACGTTTGTTGGGTAGGAAGATGGTATCCCCCTGCACTCCAAGGATATATTTTTCTAACTTGGTTTCTGAGCTGTGATCACACCGTCTCCTCAGAGTGACTTTGTCCATTCCTATGTTTGTCCGTAGCATGAGCTGCAATGCTGCAATACAGCGTGTACACGCACGCACGCACGCACGCACACACGCACACACGCACGCACACACACACACACACACACACACACACACACACACACACACACACACACACGTGCAACGCTGAAATGAACTGCTACAGACACACGGCCACACACACACACACACACACACACACACACACACACACACATGCACCACCGCTCACTTCAAACTTGGTTTGATTTTTGTAATACTCAAGGTTTCTAGTAAAGACATTTTGATGTTCCAACTTGAATTATTGTTAAAAGGGTCAGTTTGGCGGCCATGTTATGAGACAAATAACACAAACAAACTCTGTGTAATTTTGTAATGATAAACTGATTGAGAGGGTTACTGTCAGGATTTTAACTAACTATACTATTGTAAAACTAACTTCATAAATAAGAAAAGAAAATGTATAATTTACACTCAAGATCTTGCAAAATATCTGTTTATACTGTACATACTAAAACAAGGTGATCCATGCAAACTCTGGAATCAATTAAAATTGACAATGATTAGGGGAAAATAACAAAATGAGTTCAATAAGTCAGAATAACAAGGTAAAAGGCTTAATCTTCCATGACAAATCAAGCTACCGCGGCAGTAAGCAATGTTATTTTTTCATTGTGCTTCAACTTGCATTAATACACCACATACTTCTTGATGAGGGAGAGTGGGGGGGTCCTTCAATGCAAGGTCAAGGGTCTCATGAATCATGATTGACTCAAGGCCTGGACAAGATTGAACAGGCCGTGGCACGCTGACATCAACTTTCTCCTCCTCACTTAACCTCTCAGTTAGCAACCTGGGGTGACCACATGCTTCTTACATCAGTATCAGTGACACTGGGGGCTATAATGTTCCGCTCCAAAAATGGGGGCGAATGCGTTTTGGGGTGAGTGTTCCGGTTACCACGGAGACAGCGTGGCAGTGACAGACCCCTTAACTTGACTGAGTGGTGTGAAATCTATGCTCTATGTCAGTTACATGCAAGGCTTAATTTGTGCCGGAGCTGGCCGGAGCCAGTAAATCTAGAAGGTGCTCTGTCACCTCAAATGCACATATACGTTTTTAGGTTTTTCATTATTAAATGAACTTTCACTATGGGTCTGTCGGTGTTGGTAGTAACCGAGCTGTGGCAGTGCGTGTCTGTCTGTTCTGTGACTTTGTGCCTGAGAAAAGTGAGCGTGAGTAGTATATAAATCAATAACATGCCAATGCCATGGTTCATATGCGTGTCGCTTGACTGTCTGTATGTGACTGTGTCACTGTCTGTGAAAGTGAAGGCACACAGTGACGAAAGAGAGAGGAAGGGAAGAGATAGAGAAAGAGAGCTGTTTCTATGCGCACCTCCCCTCCTGTTTTTGTTCCGAATCATTCATAAATAATGCTACCGTTCTTCTATTGCTACATTCTAGATTAATAATTGCATTATTATGTGGAAACCGTAGCCCTTAAGGCCCATTCCCACTGGGCCAGATAAACAGATAAAAAAAATATCTCACAGATATTTTTTATCTGTATCTTACCATCCACTTGAATGGAGACAGATATTTTGTATCTGTTTATCTGGCCCAGTGGGAATGGGCCTTTATGCTGTTATTTGGGCTAGCTTTCCGGGGCTATTACTGTATATGGTTAAATCAATTAATTGTATTCTATGAACATTTTAAATACGTATATAAAAGGTTGGGCATACCCCTGGGGGGGCATGACTTTTAGTCAGATTCATGAGCTTCAGCGCCTTATAATTATGACAAATTAAGCACTGGTTACATGTAAAATACAAGTTACAGGAGGCTGTGTTCTTCTGACTCACCAGAAAGGTCTTGTATTTCTTTGGTTTTGGCATGATTATACTACAACCATTTCCACCTAATTCAACAAAAAGATACAGATTGCCAAACATATTGTTATTTTCGATGCAACGTGTTGTGAACTTGTAAATCTGCTATTTTCACTACTTCTAAGTATTTTTTACCCTCTAATTAATGGCTAAAGAAAACACAAAAAACTCTAATGTAATTCTTTTGAAACAAACAAACAAACAAAAAATATATATATATTTGAATTCGTTTTTAAGTTATGACAAATAATAAATGGGTATTACTTGTGACACATAGAAATTGGTCCGTGACCCATATATGGTTCCCGACCCACTGTTTGGGAAACAGTGGCCTAAAGTGTCTAACCAGAAGTACATAAAGTACAGGGCTACAGGAAGTACCAGTAGGCTGGACAATGTATCCCTGTAATTCCTGTACTTCTGGTTAGACACTTCAAACTAGGAATGAGGTTAGTACAGGTTAGTTAGTAGGGGTAAAGTACCTGCCCACCACCATGGTGTCCAGGGGTTGGCATTTAAAGTTGTACTATGTAACTTTTTTTATAAAACAAATCTTAAAATTCTCCTAACTATTAAATCACAAAAGTTTTAGAAGATCCGCGCCGTGAATTTCAGCCTGTAAAGCCTTCTCTGTATGTAAACTGAGATCCTTGCCGTGGACCGGATCTCGCGCCAAAATTGCGTCATCACACTACCGGCCAATCACAGCGAGGGTTATACAACTGCCGGCCAATCACAGCGCATCTTGAAGTGGGGTCGCTATGGCAGCCATATTTGTTGTCGCCCGTTTGTACCATCCCTTCTCTAGGTAATTTCGCCTACCAGGCAGGGTGAAGGAGTCCGTATCTCTGGAATTACTGAACGCACAGGAACAAGGGACCCCTTAAAAGATAGATCTCAGCGAGGTGGAGGCAGACGCGGGGGTCTGAAGGTACGAAAAACGTCCGAAAGACGCGGACGCGACCGCGTTTTGCTATAGGGCTAATGACCACTAGTTGGGCATCTTACACAGTATGGCTTTAAGACTGAATTGGGAGGGGAAAAAGGGTTAAAATGGTATTGTCTACTCTAGATTTTTTGCAAATAAATAAAATAATCAAAAAACAAGGAATGAGATTAATTGATTGCTTGAATCCTGTAGTTTGTGTGGATTATATGTTAGATGGAGTAAGGGCCATTCTGTATGATGACTATTTTTTGTTGGAGATGTAAGAGTTGGGCAAAGATGGCCAAATAAATGGACCCACCTGGGACAACATTTCGAGTTCGGAACAGAGAGGTTGAAAATATATCAGTGACACTGTTGGTAGCTTAGGCTGTAGCTGTATCTCACAGATGATTGGCATAACTTGTGAAAGGACTGATGTAAATTGTCCTCTCTTGCAAACAGGCCCTTGCCTTGGCTTGCACCATATAAGATGTAGATAGTTTAGCTCATATTCTAGGGCTCGAGTCTTTCCAGACACTTTCACTTCAAGCCTTCCACAGAATACTGTGGCTGTAGGCCTATGTTAAATTACTTCAAGTTAAATTACTTTAACGCTCCTTAAAAACTGCCATAAAAGAGCACTTGTCTGCAATTTTTCCTAGAAAAGTATTCGAAACCCATTCGAAACCAGAAATGACCAACACCAGTATATAGCCATGTTTATTGCTACAGAGGATTTCTTGTATGTTATTGTATGTCTTTAAAATGTCTTGATTAATTGAATACATAGGACTACAATGGAAAGAGCTATTTGTGTTGTATCCATTTAATATCACTGTATAATCATACCAGTGCAACTGTATTTGCAAACTGTTAATAACATATTCAATCAATCAATCAATCAATCAATGGTGGTTGACAAGGGGGGGTGATGTTGACGATTCATTAGATGTCACAACACTGTTTTATTTCTTCCAATTATAGTAAAGTATTGGTAGCACACATATGTAGCTGAGACGGGAGTCCCTCTTTTGCAGGTCTTTCAGTCCGATAGTATCAAAAAGGCACCTCAGTTAAGGTGGAGACGACCTCCCGTTGGTCGGTCCAGGTTAACATTCGCCAGGTTAGCATTCACCAGCATCGGCAGGTTAGCATTTCACCAGGTTAGCATTCACCAGCGTTAGTTTTACTGAGGTATAGGGTTAAGGTTAGGTTTAGGTGGTCGGACCAACGGGAGGTCGAACCAAAATAGTAAATCTTCGCCCCCTGACTTTCGGCACCTTTGTGTAGCCAATCACAAGCTTCCGCTGCCTTAACAGAGGTGCTTTTCTGATACAATCGGACTGAAAGCAAAAAGCAAAAAAGGGAGTCGCTAGCTGAGACAGCTTGGCAGTAGCAGACCCTTAACTTGATGCTTGGTGTGAGTTATATGGAAAATACTAGAAGCAGTGCTCTTCCGAGCACAGGTCTCCACCAGGCTGTGCGTCCTGGTGGTGCTACTGTATAATAGGCCAATGTAAAAAGGGTGGCATATGTTCTTCACCTTAGATCTTTCATGGCAATCGGACGCTGCATGCATGATTTCAAGCATTGTGTTCCAAAAATGTGTTTTGCTAAAGTCTACCTGCTGGTGGCGCTATAACAGGACAATGTTAAAAAGGTAGCATTTGTTCCTTGACCTAGTGGGAATATGTATGGCAAATGTCGCGGTAATCGCAAGCTGCGTTGATGATTTGAGGCATTTTGTTCAAAAACGGAGCAATCCTGCAAACTTTGGAAGCTAATATTAGCCAATCAGGATGGAATATGAAATATCAGACGGATCGGACTTGATCACATGACTATAGAGATACTGTGTACCGATTTGCATGATTTTTGGATAAAATCTCAAGGAGTAATATCCAAAAATGTGTTTTACATAAGTCGGCCCAAAGGTGGCGCTATAAAAGGCTGATGTGAAAAATGCAGGGCAAAGGTTTATCCTTAGCCTCTAGGGAGTGCGCTTACAAAGTTTGAAACTGATCGGTGGAGTTATAGGTAAAACTACAAATCGGGCTGTTATAGCGCCACCATGAGGCTGATAAAAAAAAAAGAAGTGGCATTTCTTCCTCGGCCTAGTGGGAACGTGTGTGCGCGATTTCATGATAATTGCACTTTGCGTTTGTGATTTGAGGCATTTTGTTCAAAACGGCTCAATCCCACAAACTTTGGAAGCCAATCGTAGCCAATCAGGATAGAATATGCAAAATCGGACAGATCCGTGTCGATCACATGACTGTCGAGATATTGCCTACCGATTTGTAGGATTTTTGGACAAAATCTGTAAGAGTAGTGCACAGAAATGTGTTTAGCAAACATCGGCCACTAGTTGGCGCTAGAAAAGGCCCATTTGAAAAATTTAGGGCAGAGGTTCTAGATTGGCATCCAGGGAATGTGTGTGCTCACTTTGGCAGCGACCGGGCCAACGGCGACTGAGATTTGGCGCTCACAAACTGCGAGGACACACGGACGGACGGACGGACGGACGGACGCACGGACGGACGGACGGAGAGGAAAACATACTCTCCCCCATGCCTTCGGCTGGTGGAGACAACAAGTTACAGGAGGCGGTGTGTCAGCAGTTCTTCTCTTTTCGGCATGATTAACTACCACCACTACCAGTTCCACCCGATTCTACTAAAAGATACAGATTGCCACACATATTACTTTCCCTAATCACTGTCAATTTTAGTTGATTCCTAGGCTGGACACCCATAGAGGTCTGGAAGTACAGAGCTACAGGAAGTTCCAGTAGGCGCATATGCACACACACGCACACGCACACACACAGGGCTGTATTTTGATTGTCTTAAGTATCAGCTCTTATGCCTTAACTTAAAGCCGGTCCATACTTTCTCCGACCTTTTTTCTTCCTTCCTTTCTTCCTTTTTGTCTCCACCAGCCGAAGGCTGAGGGAGAGTATGTTTTCCCCTCCGTCCGTGTGTCCGTCCGTGCGTCCGTCCGTGCATGCGTCCGTGCGTGCGTCCGTGCGTCCGTCCGTGTGTCCGTCCGTGCGTACGTCCGTGCGTGCGTCCGTGCGTGCGTCCGTGCGTCCTCGCAGTTTGTGAGCGCCAAATCTCAGTCGCCGTTGGCCCGGTCGCTGCCAAAGTGAGCACACACATTCCCTGGATGCCAATCTAGAACCTCTGCCCTAAATTTTTCAAATGGGCCTTTTCTAGCGCCAACTAGTGGCCGATGTTTGCTAAACACATTTCTGTGCACTACTCTTACAGATTTTGTCCAAAAATCCTACAAATCGGTAGGCAATATCTCGACAGTCATGTGATCGACACGGATCTGTCCGATTTTGCATATTCCATCCTGATTGGCTAAGATTGGCTTCCAAAGTTTGTGGGATTGAGCCGTTTTGAACAAAATGCCTCAAATCACAAACGCAAAGTGCAACTAGAAGCAGTGCTCTTCCGAGCACAGGTCTCCACCAGGCCACACAAATCGGCCTGTTATAGCGCCACCATGAGGCTGATTTAAAAAATGTGGGGCAGAGGTTCTGAATTAGCATCCAGGGAGTGTGTGTGCTCAGTTTGGCAGCGATCGGGCCAACGGCGCCGGAGATTAGCTGGTAACAACCAGGCCACACAAATCGGCCTGTTATAGCGCCACCATGAGGCTGATTTGAAAAATGTGGGGCAGAGGTTCTAGATTGGCATCCAGGGAGTGTGTGTGCTCAGTTTGGCAGCGATCGGGCCAACGGTGACTGAGATTAGCTGCTCACAAACTGCGAGGACGGACGCACGCACGCACGGACGGACGGACGCACGGACGGACGGACGGACGGACGGACGGACGGAGGGGAAAACATACTCTCCCTCAGCCTTCGGCTGGTGGAGACAATTATCATGAAATCGCGCACACCGAGGAAGAAATGCCAATTAATTTCTTTTTAATCAGCCTCATGGTGGCGCTATAACAGCCCGATTTGTGGTTTTACCTATAACTCCACCGATCAGTTTCAAACTTTGTAAGACACGTTCCCACTAGGCCGAGGAAGAAATGCCAATTAATTTCTTTTTAATCAGCCTCATGGTGGCGCTATAACAGCCCGATTTGTGGTTTTACCTATAACTCCACCGATCAGTTTCAAACTTTGTAAGCGCACTCCCTAGAGGCTAAGGATAAACCTTTGCCCTGCATTTTTCACATCAGCCTTTTATAGCGCCACCTTTGGGCTGACTTATGTAAAACACATTTTTGGATATTACTCCTTGAGATTTTATCCAAAAATCATGCAAATCGGTACACAGTATCTCTATAGTCATGTGATCAAGTCCGATCCGTCTGATATTTCACATTCCATCCTGATTGGCTAATATTAGCTTCCAAACTTTGCAGGATTGCTCCGTTTTTGAACAAAATGCCTCAAATCATCAACGCAGCTTGCGATTACCGTGACATTTGCCACACATATTCCCACTAGGTCAAGGAACAAATGCTACCTTTTTAACATTGTCCTGTTATAGCGCCACCAGCAGGTAGACTTTAGCAAAACACATTTTTGGAACACAAGGATTGAAATCATGCATGCAGCGTCCGATTGCCATGAAAGATCTAAGGTGAAGAACATATGCCACCCTTTTTACATTGGCCTATTATTTTAAATTAATTTTATTCAGTGCAAACAATCAAACATCTCAATGATATAACATATTCCCAGTGCACCTTTTTTTAACCTCAAGGTGGGATGAAGAGCCCCACATTTTCATTGTAATTATCAATAGTAACCAAAGAACAAAAAATAAAACAGAAACTAACTAGAAGCAGTGCTCTTCCGAGCACAGGTCTCCACCAGGCCACACAAATCAGCCTGTTAAGGCCGTATCAGAGTGTACGGTGGAGAGCTATCCACCGGTGGAGAGCTTTCCACCGCAAGTCAGAAAATAAGTGCAGGACATCATAGTCACGGGGCCCACGGTGAAGTCCTCCCCCGCCTCCCTCTGGTTCAGACGCAAACTCCGTTCAGGTCGACCAATCAGTGAACGGGGTGTAGAGCCTGTCTGTCTGATAGTAAAAACAGAGAGATGTGTTGGGACTCGCGGTGTAAAGCTCTCCACCGCGAGGAATGACGTAACGTTGTAGTTTCATGACTCAAAAAGACTCGAAAAGACTACACCGCGGTGTAAAGCCTTCCACCGCCCAGGCGACTATGATGTCGGCTTTATAGCGCCACCATGAGGCTGATTTAAAAAATGTGGGGCAGAGGTTCTGAATTAGCATCCAGGGAGTGTGTGTGCTCAGTTTGGCAGCGATCAGGCCAACGGCGCCGGAGATTAGCTGGTAACAACCAGGCCACACAAATCGGCCTGTTATAGCGCCACCATGAGGCTGATTTGAAAAATGTGGGGCAGAGGTTCTAGATTGGCATCCAGGGAGTGTGTGTGCTCAGTTTGGCAGCGATCGGGCCAACGGTGACTGAGATTAGCTGCTCACAAACTGCGAGGACGCACGGACGCACGCACGCACGGACGGACGCACGGACGGACGGATGGACGGACGGACGGAGGGGAAAACATACTCTCCCTCAGCCTTCGGCTGGTGGAGACAACAAACCAAGGAAAAAAGAAAAGACAAAAAGAAAAGCAATGAAAAACATTAGTATTAACAATAAATAACATAAAAGAAAGGAGGGGGGTGGAGTGCATACCAGCTCAAATATAAAATAGTTATATTTACTAAATACAAACCTATACTGGCATAGGCATGCAAAATAATCCATATGAGGTTGCCAAACGTGCCAAAAGTCCTGCTTTTTATTTTTAATATTATAATGAATGTTGTCCAGAGGAGTGTAGCTGAATAGTTCATTTAGCCAATGTGAAACTGTAAGAGGGAGAGAAGACTTCCTGTGTATGGTAATATATTTCTTTGCTGCTAAAACAGCAGTCAATGTATTGCTTTTGGTATCTGACTGTTCCAGTCGTCCTCCCTGCCAGTGCCAAAATGGCACAGGCGATAGGACAGAAATCCCCAATAGGACAGATAGGACAGAAATCCCCAAGCAAGACTGCATTTAAAACTGAGTGCCAAAATGATGATGCAACACTGCATGACCAAAATATGTGGAAGAAAGTCCCCCTCTGTTTTTTTACACCTCCAGCTGAGAAAAGACATCTCACTATTCATCTTATGCAGCTTCTCTGGCGTGTAATAAACCCTATGTATAGTTTTGAATTGGGAAAACTATGGCGGAGGTTATAGGAGCATTTGACCACATACTGTATGTAAGACCAATCTTCTGCAGGGCTTATCTGAACTGAGAGGTTGTGTTCCCATTTTTTTGTGTGTTGGCAGGCAAGGATTCTAGAAGGCCCTTATAAAATCCAGAGATCGATCTGAGAGACTTAACTGCCGTCCTTAAAAGTAAATTGACTTTAGATGGTTTAGGTTCAACAAGAGACTGTTGCTTAGACTGGACCATATGCCTGGCTTGAAGAAACAAGATCCTTGACCAGGCACTTGAGATGTTTGAGAGCCATTGTTTGATTTGGTTTAACTAGCCCTTGCCCGTTCAAAGATATGAGCTCTGAAATGATGTGCAGTGGGTGGGTTATGGGATGTGCACTGTGTGCACACAGTATATGAGGGATGGAAAGTAACTTTAACTGGTGCTTGCATGATAATATGTAGGAGCATCAATGTAAGAAATACCCGTTCCATTTAACGGCTACAGAGATGCTGTGTACCGATCTGCATGATTTTTGGACAACATCTGTAACAGGGCCCGCCCGCCCGCACACACACACACACACTCCCCCCCCCCCCCCCCCCCCCGTGTGTGTGTGTGTGTGTGTGTGTGTGTTTGTGTGTGATTGTGCATGGCCTGAACAACAGCGCCCCTCCCTTAACATGTGTGGTCACAAAAGGTACTGTAGGCTAAATAGATATAGATACACCATAAAAATGCAAATATACAGCATACGATTTGTGAAAGTGACAAACGGGCTTCACAGTTATGTCAGGTGTGTTCATCTGCTAATGGTGATGCGATTTCAGATCAATTGCTCCAGCCACTGAGGAGAAACGCTGTTTCAGACAGACAGACAGACACTCACTCAGACAGACAGACAGACACTCACTCAGACATTCGCAAAATTATAGTATAGATTGATATGCCCAGTAATAAAGTTTGAGATTAGGTCAATTTAGACCGCCTGCACTGTAAGTAGAGGACCTGTATCCTGACTATTGGTGACTTATTATTCCAAATAAATAAAATGAAAAAAAAAAAAAAAAAAAAAAGGAGGTTGAAATAGGTATTGGGAGGTTCTGAAATAAATGAAGAAACTTGGACAATCTAGCCATTTTGATCAGGTTTACTCTACCCAAGAAAGATATTGGAAGAGATGTCCATCTTTTTTAAGTAATTTGAAACTTTTTCAATCAGTGACCACCAGATTTTTCATCTGAGAGTTCAGAGAACTTCCGACTTTCCAACGTGCAGCTTTCCGAACTCTAATTCGGGGTAATGATTTTCAGAAGATGCGAGTGACGTCATTTTGTAGTTGAACTGGACCTTTCCACTAAAAGTTTGGTGGTCAGAGCCAGTATGCACAGGCCTTTAAGTTAAGGCATAAGAGCTGGTATTTCAGACAATCAAAATAGAGCCCCGTCTGTGTTCCAACTTCCAGCACCAGCAATAACCAACACAAAAACATAATTTAAAGGGATAGTTCACCCCCAAAATGACTTTTTCTAACGATTATTCACCCCATGGATATTTTGTAGTTTTTGTTGCATTCCCAAGCCAATAATTTGACAATAATAATAAAGACCCTAATGTATCTTCTAGGAGACCCAAATTCTTGTGTCTCCTACTGGAATCACTCTGGATAATCAAATTATTGGCTTAGGAATGCAACAAAAACAAATAAATATCCATGAATTACAGTCTCCATGGGGTGAAAAGTTATTTGGGGGTTGAACTACTCCTTTAATGCAAATATTGCAATACGTAGGCTACCTTTGGTGTTTGCTTTGTTGCAACTTGTTGTCTATCTATTTTCATACCAACCTCGCCATAAATATAGTACTTGGCAAAAAATAATAATACATTTTGTTTAAAACAAAACATTATAATAATTAAAAGCTTAAGGCACAATATTCCTAGTTGTTCAGCAACAAGAGTCTCACCATCTCTTTAAAAAATACATTTCCGGAGGGGTTACAACATTTCAGCTAATCAGTAGAGAGAACCCATTTTCAGCTTCATTTTTTAATTATAGTGTTCCAGCTCCAATTCTGTCTGCTCATTTCTTTTTTCATCACTTCAAATTTCATTCGTTTGTTTTTAGGCCTATAAATCTGTAACCTGTTCTTGTTCTCTATACTGATTGGAAAATATTGGTGCCCCGACCTGAAAATGCATTTCCTTAAATAAAGAGCTGGAGAGGCATGGAGACTCCTCCTGTTACTGCACTGACAAACACTCAATAGCAATGAGTAGGCTACTGTCAGAATATACTAAGAGCTATTTAACAGCTTATTTTAACCAAAGAAAATCACTTACCCTAGCTTTAAGATATCCATAACCGTATTCCCCTTGTTAAAATATAACCATGTATGTAATGATTCTATCTATTTCATATTAAACACAAGTATTTAAAGCTCTTAATCACCAGTTGTCAAAAAATTCCATTGACCTTCTATAAACAGGTTCAAACCTATACTGCCATTCTGGGTTTCCGAGGCTATACTGCCATCTATTGGGCATACTGTGCACGTCTTCAAGGCAAGCGGTACCCAGACTACCCTCTGTGTTTAATCTAAATAAAAACGTTAGGCTACTGTTTGTTAAGACTCTTCACAAACAGTTCACTGAATACTAGCAATGCAGTAAAATACAACAGTAAATTCAAATATATATTTTACACATCGCCTGAAATAAAGCCTACATGCAGTTTGACAGTTTTATTAAGCGTGCGCGTCACATCTCTTGATCTGATTGGATGTTAGAATAAACTGCGCTTCCGGTCTGGACGCATAAACATCATTCTTCAATCTGTATGGAAGGCAACTCCCTAACATAACACCATTGTTGTTGTGGCATGGCTTCTCTCGTTATGATGGAATTTGCTTCTATCGCTGTGGTCCTCATTGCGTGTCTGTGTCCAGGTATAATGTCCGTTTATTAACTGTCGATATCTAAATAACGGTGGTCAGCTAAAATCTGATACAAGATACGAAAATGTCTGCCTCACTCTAAAGATTATTAGAGTAGGCTATAATGTCATGTTATATAGCCTAGGGCTAGGTATTTGACATTTTATAGGCCTACATGAAATATTCGAGTTTTTTGGAACAAACATAAATGTTTCTATCGAAATTTAAAATCTCTCTCTCTCTCTCTCTGCTTGTTAATGTGTTTTCTGGTGTCATTAAGGGTATTCCAGGGTCATTGGAGGACATTCAACTTTTTCGGTGAGATCTCTAACAATATGTATTCTGTATTGTCAAAATGTTACTGATCATCATAATATGGCCATTTACACAATATCAACAATCCACTTTAAGCACATGTACAGTATGTTTAAGAAGCAGTCCCACCTCCACTGCATGTCATGACATGAGTGCATACAAAGGATTACAATTTGACAATTCATTTTACATCCATTTTAATCACATTCAAGGATCATTTAAAAGATTGTGCAGTCAGATAGAACCATATCTTCATACATCACACATAGACATATAGGCCTAAGATTTCCCTTTAAAATGTTTTCTCATTTAACCCTCACATGTCACTAAAAGCCATTAAAACAAAAGAAGAAAATGTCTGTTTGAATAAACGTAAATAACTGTTACTAACTTATGGCCTTTCTTCACTAGACATCAGACATTTGTTCAGATTGCACCCAGATCGCTCAGCTGTTCTCAGCCATGATGGATAATAAAGACACCCAGGTGAGTGTTGTCTTATGGGTAGTGTGTGAAAACTTCTAAACATAATGATTATCATTTGTCATCATTCAGTAGCATGCCGGATCTGTTTGATATGTAGAAACAACTAAATATAATGTAAGGAGGAGTATATACTGCAGAAGGAGTAAATCGATATTTAAATATTCTATTAAACAATTGCCATCCGTTTAGTTTTATCAAACTATTTGATTGGTGGCTCTTAAAAATACTCAGAATTGTCAAATGTATCAAATGTGACAATACTCCTCTTCCTCTTTCAGTTCTGCTTTATAAATGCCAAAACACAAGCAGGACAATACACTAACAGACTAACTGATGTGTTTCTGCAGGACACTACACACAAACCCCTGCATGATCTGTGCCTGCAACTCCCTTCAGAACAACAATCAAGCTGCATTTCACGGGTGAAGACATATTTGCCCCAAGTCCTGCAACTCCTAACTAGTGACCTGGTGAGATTTCTTTTTATCCAGGTCACATAAATCCCTCTGTATTTACGCATGTATGTGCAAATGGCTTTCATGCACTGTAAGATCACTTCTATGATTTGTTTCTATTCTACTCTTTCTGAAGAACCCAGATGAAGCCTGTATTGTCCTGGGACTCTGTGCGATCCAGTCAGAGAGTGAACTGGTGGAACGTCCTCAGCCTGCCATTGAAAATGATATGGCCAGCTCTTTGAGTAGAACACACATCAGCACACAGGTCAGAGTGAGAAAGAAGTTGAAATCTTCTAAATAGCTGAAGTGAAACTTAATAGCTGAAGTGAAACTTGAGATTCTTTTTATATGGTATGTGAAAAATGTCTCGTCGGTTACTTCTCTCTCTCTCTCCAGGTGCAGTTCAGCCCACAGTGCACCTTATGCTTGTTTGTCATGAAGAAACTGGAGGAAATGCTGCCTACAAATATGACTGAGGTGAATGTACTCTCGTATTACGAGAGCAATGCATTGTTGACAGGATTATATATGGCATAATTTGCATGCCACTTGGTTCTCTCCTTTTTGCCTTTGCAGGAGACAGTGCTCAAACTTATGGGAGAGGTGTGTAATCTTCTCCCTGCAAGTTATAAGGAACAATGTGACGACTTTATCGATAAGTATGGGAACGAGATCGTTAGCTTCCTCTTATCATCAGCTGCACCACACGCCATCTGTGCCATGTTGCACCTATGTCTGTTCGAGGAGACATCTCATGTGGGTGAGTGGCATGGGTAGGAACTCAAAACGAAGTATTTCCACAATGTTTCCAAAATTAATGCTCTGCTGTTTCCGCAGAGATGGCCCTCCCCACTGACTGCGAGTCATGCCGTACTCTGGCTGTTTTAAGTAGACTCCACCTGGGTCTCAACTCCACCGAACTTCAGACCTCCTCTTTCCTCCAGTCTGTCTGCTTCCATCACCCCAGAGCCATTCATAAGGTGCCTGGTCCTTTGCTCTTACCAAACCAACACATTCAAGATTCAATCCCTCTATATCTTCAACCAATCACACTCCTCATGAGACATGGTCATGTGAAACCGTGACCTAATGGTTGACGCGTTTATATGGGATGTGCCGAAGATTTTGACAATAAAAGGTTACGTGACTAATCTTTATTTTTTCCTTCAGTGTGAGGTGTTTACCAAACTTCATGGCTCCAGGCTGCAGAAGGTTTTAGGAAACCAGATGGCTGTCCCAGATGCTTGTGAAGTAAAATATGTTTTCTTCCCGAAAGTTATGCTAGGTTTTAATCTGTCTTTTGTCACTAGTTCTCAACGAGAGACTGGCATAGTGGTGTTCTCATGTTTTAATTTAGTGAAGTTCACTTATCTCCCCTGTCTTTCCTCTAGAGTTCTGATCTGTGTCCTACTGTGAAAGAATGGAGGCCTTGGGGTAAGAAGAACGTTTGTAACTTGGGACCCAGCTACTGGTGCAAAGACAAGGGAACTGCTCAGAAGTGTGGCGTAAGTTAATTGGATTAAAGCATAACATGATGTTTCATAGGCAAGCCGACTAATAGTAACTTTCTAATGACTCAAATGATTCATATAGTACGGAGGTGGTTCTGACAAACTTTAAATTAAAACCCTAACCCCCACTGAACATTCAGCCAGCTTATCACCGTCCAGGCAATGCCAGTTCTCAGTCACATAGGCCAAAGTCTGGCTTGCCAAAGTAAAATAAATAAATAAATCTTCCCATCATATTTAAATAAACTAACAGGGCTTTGCACTGTAGGGTATAATAAATATTGCATTCCGCTTGACCAATTAATTTCTTGCGCAAGGTGCCAGTAGGTCAGGGAAGTACTTTCACATTTTTTTCAGTGGCCTGAAAATCTGAGTGCCGATTTAAGAATTACGCCACTGCAATGCTTCTAAATAAGTTTGACCACTTCAAATGCTCTAATCTAAAAAAAAAAAACGAACAATAAAAAACACCCAGTGAAGTGAGCGGTGCCTTTATATACATGCTCAAAGGTCACGATGAACGTATGGTATATTTAAGAAATACTCTACTAATTTTGTTGAATGCCATCATGTCATTTAATACTTAGACCCATATTAAAATGCCACATCATGCCATCTCGGCCAATACACAGGCATATCAATTAATTCGTAAATTACCCTTACGTACACGTGCTTGTCTTTCAACAGACTAAATAAACTAGAAACAAGTCTAATTAAAATAAATGTGTGGCTGTCAAACAGAACTAAGTTTATAATAAAAATGTTTAATCTAATCTATACTTTAATATTACTAATTTACTCCATTGTTTTGTCTGTTTGTTTTACTCTAGAATGTGGGCTTCTGTGAGAAATACATGTGGAATTAAGAGTGGAAAATCCGCCTGCCTGAATGACTGAAGCTCAAACAGTACCTGCCAAAATACGTTTTACAATGTATTGCACTGATCCAGATTTTAAGACAATCCTTTACTGTACTTGCTAGATAAGTGCTGTTTCTAACATGTTAGTTGGGTCAAACAACCACAAGAATACCGTTTGCATGAAATGTGTTGATTACAGAAAAGAAAGTCAAGTTTCTGCAAATTTTTAGTCTGTATATTAGCATAATATCAGTGGAACTATGAAAAGGCACTGATAACAAAAGTTAATGAATGCTTTGTCCCAATCAAACACTGTATGAAATAAAAGCTACTTTGTTCCAATTGTTGTACAACTCATTATTACATTATTTCCCAATGTTAACCCTTAGAATGAAAATGCAGAAACTAGTAAGTATCTTGGAGTCAATTTATTTAGCAAATTACAGACAGTCGAAAGTTGTAACTGTGAAAAAAATGGAAACATGAACATAATTGTTTTTCTTTGCCCACCAAAGTCACTGTCCTCTCCAGCCAAACGTATTCTGAAGCCACTTTCAGCGGTGGACAGGTCTGCTCTTTCTGGACACTCATCCAAATCCCAGCCTCACTTACGCCCCCTTGTGGCTATTTGTGTCATCATCCTCTCTTCTTTTCCATATCTGGACAAGAAATAAACATTTGTTTCAAATTTGATACCATAATTATGAAGCATTCAAGGTTTACAGGGCAACCAAAAACAAACAGTTTAACATCAGTCTCACACTAGCCTATTTTTGAAAACTCCAGATACTTTGAGAAGAGAAAAAACATCCAGATGGATAATGGTAATCTCTCCAGACCTTAAATAATTCCACCAACCACAAGGCAGTGAGGGGAATTGTGCACAATTCTTAAAAATCGCCACTCTGGACTTGTATTTCTGCTCAGCAGGTAGCTAGCCTACATTGACTCTTTGGTTTTCCAGTGACCCGTTTAAACCACTGTACTGCAGAAATGCAACAAGTCATTATATCGTGACAAGTCATTACGTAGATCAGGTCGCACTTGTCGTTTTCTTCGTAAAGTAATGCAAATGACCAAATATTACCACAGCTAGGCTATGGGGCCAGCCAATGAGGAGAAAGTAATGCGAAATGACAAGGTGATGACTAGGTGACAAGGTGCCAAAATATAGAACAGGTCTGCGACCTGATAAAAAAAGGGAAACATCATCCTGTAAATTGGGCGATAGGAGGTAGGGAACTTAAACTATACAGATAGGCACTAGGCAGATGCAATTGGAAATTGTGGGAATCAATCAAAGTGTTTGTCAGAGACTAGTGTAAAATGGTACAACTTGCCTGGATGTAAGCTTCTGACAGTGTAATCATCTGAGGGAGAATATCAGTCACTTGCAAATCCTGCATCTCATACCACTTTCCAGTACCCTGTAAAACAAAACAAAACAATGAGACCCTGACATAAATTACAGGTTTCATTATTTTGCTTATGGTTAGAATTCAGCAGTGTTTAACTGAGGCTTACATGATGCAAGACGTGTATTCTGTATGCTCCCTCTGTGGGCTTCCCATCATGAACTACGTTGGCGACCAGGTCGTAGGTTGTGTGCTTCTCTGTTATCTGGGCCTCTTCAGTCAAATACTCACGGAGGTCTACATTCCTAACAGAGCAAAATGGGATAAAGGGACAAGATTTAAAACATGACTAATTGAAGCCAAGGCCGAATTGGCCCTAATCGCATGAAAAAGGTCTCACAGCACTTGGTTGGTTCTACAGACTGGCAGCGAGGGGGACATTAGCCTATGTTCAATCCCGGCGGTCAGCTCAAATTCATTTGTAGCCCATCATGCAATGGTATGTGAGCCAAGCATCATTTGTAGCTCTTTCACAACTAACTAATCCAACAACAAATGCACACCTCTTCCCGGCTCCAGTAGCCACTGACATTGGCCCCAAATTAGAGCCCTGCAAGCCCGCCGGGACCCGACCAGGGCCCGGCCCACCAAAAACGGGCCGGACGGGCTCGTTTCTGAAACTCACCAACGGGCCTAGGGCCGGGCCGGGCTCAGAACCATGCTCGGATCATTTCGCGCTGTGAATTTCACACATGACGTCTCTGTGTGCGGCTGTGCGCATAGCTAGAATGGAGAGTGTGATTGAGACAGCAGCTGCCTCGCATAGCCTATAGTCTTCTAGGCTATGGGTTCTATCTGTATCTATACTGTAGCAACACGGCTCTGATTGGTCGTGACATGAGTACATTAGCCAATGGGCGCGACGAGCCGACTCAGCCGAGGGCTTTACGGCTTTTCTTCTGTCACACACTCACACAAACTCTGTGTCTGCGATTCACACAGCAAGACTAGAAAATTAGGAGCACTATACTGTAGATTCACCCATTTTACAGTCATTTCTCAAATAAATCGCCCTGTAATGATTCCCCGACCTCCCGTATCCGTTCATTACGGAATGCGTCTTTACTCTTTAGTAGGCTAACTGGACGATACTCCGTATTTTACGAGATGGCTTGTAACCACGGCAAGCCGACAATAATATCAATCAATGTCTAATTTTCTGCTGTGAGGATATACATAACAAATGGTGGGTGGAGGAAGATTTCTTACTTGTGTTGTGATGTAGACTGACTTATTTCTTTTAATCAGAGCGCAAGACGAGCACAGCTATAGAGGGCTGTACATACGTCTCCCAGTCTCCGTCCTCTCCGACCATAGTTTTCGTCGGAAAGTTTCGACTTTCTGACGTGCGTGCAGCTTTCCGAACTCAAATTAGGAGTAATCCTTTTCAGAAGTTGCAAGAGATGTCATTTTGTAGTTGAACCGGACCTTTCCGACGCAAATTTCGGTGGTCTGTGACAGTATGGACTCCCCTTAACTCCCCCTGAGAGCTGCGCGCAGCAGTGAAAGCCACGCACGGAAATAATTAATTAAATAATACGGTGACAGGCTTACGGGCCGGGCCGGGCTCGTTTCTGAAACTCACCAACGGGCTTGGGGCCGGGCCGGGCCTTAATTCCACGGGCCCGGGCCGAGCCGGGCCCCACTTTTCAGGCCCGTGCAGGGCTCTACCCCAAAAGTTACACCTCTTATGTTGAGAAAAACTCCACTGGTTTATTGATGTCATTTCTATGTTTGGTGTAATACCTCTTCGTTTTTGCTGGCGTTAAACTTTTGTGTGTCAGAAACTCACATTGGGACTGATCAATTTAATAAAATGGCAGGTGCGACACACACACACCCTCCGAACAATGTTAACTAATTAAATATCCCTTACTGTGCTTCTACTAAAATATTTACTGAGAAAACAGAAACATATGAATGTTATTTTCTTTTTATTCTGATTTTCTTTTCGTCCAGAAAAGCATCCGGAAATCCCTCCAAATTACTGTATCTGGCAACCCATTGCAACCTCCAGGTTGAGAACCAGTGGTATAGAGAATGGCTTTCAATTGGACTTTGAATAACACTTACGTAATGGGGAAGTTGACAATGGTTGGATTCTTCTCCACAAAGAAGTTGTTCTTGGTGAATCGTTTGATGCAGAAGATGAGATATGGAGGCAGTTTGGTCAACTGGAATTTTTTGAGAAAATTCTCTTTGTAGGTTTTGTATTCCTGAAATAAAAATACAGAAAGCAGCACGGTTCACAAATACAGAATAAGATACATTTATTGTTAGTTATAGCTATCTGGCAACTGCAGGAAACTCTGTTGTAGCATTTCCTCAATTTGTATTAAAGACAATCTGAAAATACTTTTCATGACCATAATCTTGTATTTGATAGTGAAACTGGGTGCTTCCTCGGCCAAGCACAACAATCGGGACGGTGGGGGTGGTCTGGGTCATTCACTGACTGAAACACGTTCAGTCCATAAACAATTAGACGCCTCATTGGCCAGACTAACTTTGATCAATTTAATCATTTACTATTTTGTAGTATTCATAGTATAGCCATATAAAACTAGTCTTTGAATTATCACAGTTGACAGAATAATGTGCATTTCTTTCGTACCTTTTCTGTAATGCCGTTGAATTTGGCCAGGATGTTGAAGAGGGGCACTTGTGGGATGATGAGCTGCTCCTTTTCATCCTTGTATAATGGAGCTGTTGGGAGGTCAAGGGTCAAGTACAGGAAGGTGGACTCAGACATCTCCTCCTGGTATTCCTCCTTTAGAAGCAAAGCCTCCTTCTCCTCTGGTGGCTGGAAGATTAAAGATTTACACATTTCTAGCTGAGAACTGAGTGGTTTAGGCCAGGGATCTTCAACGTTTTCAGGCCAAGGACCCCTTAGTTGAGAGAGAGATGAAGCAGGGATCCCCACAACCATTTCATAGATTCCACATAGTTTAATCGTTTGACAGCACAATCATCAGCGTATTTTGGATTCATGTCAATTTGTGTTTTCAGATTTAACCACTTGAGCCGTCAATACTCAAACTCAATACTCAACCTTTCACTCTGTACTTAGTCTGCTCTTTTTTCCCCTCTACACAAAACCTCTTTGCCGAAAATAGCCGATCTACAAGCTCACAACGCCTCGCACTGCGAGCCGTTCTCAGAATATGGACACTAAGGTTCAAGTTGTTAATATAAAAAGGATTGGACGATTTGGAGTAACTCTGAGGACCCCCTAGGGGTCCCGGACCCCCTGTTGAAGACCTGCAGCTGATGGGGCCTGGCGGCAGGTTAGATCCCTGGGCCCATTGGTCAATCCCAAACTCTCCCCATATCTGGTCAATCTATCATGTTCTATCAAAATGGGGTCCAGAAAAGCCCCTCCCAAAAAAGGGGAAAAATAAACCTGCTAACTTGTTGGGCATGTGTTCTTATATATTTTGAAGGATCTGGAATGGAATGCTGGAATAAAATAAAGACTGTTCACAACGCTACTGTTCCAAAGACCTTGTCTTCAATTCAGACGATCGAACAGATCGTCATAAGGTTTAGTCGAAATGATTGTGTCTGAATAAAACACTACCTCAGAAAAGGATTGAGGTTAAAGGGAATTTGAAGGGGCTCCATACATTCGAAAGAATCGTCCATTTGAACTCCATGTATCAATTTACAAATAACAAAGAGTAAGCAACTTACCAAATCTGGGTGTGGAAGCTTTTTGGAGAAGATCTTCATGGAGCCTTGAAATACTTTGGTAAGGATTGCTATAATGGTAGGAAAAAAAGGTTGAGATTATTTCATTTTCCATGGCATCAATAGCAACGTTTTAAAAAATTAGTTTTTGTACTACACAGGTTTGACAGCAAGATGCATTTTCACTTTCACTCACATGGCTTTTTCTTAGTGCCTCCAAGAGCACCATGTAGAGCATTCAAGAACCAAGATAGGAAGTCCACAGCATCCCCTATAGGTCAGAACAGTCAATCATCAACATTCTTTGCATTTAGCTTGTCCTCTTATTCACAGCAACTTAGATCAAACAAAACTATAGAATAAGCTTTAATTCCTACATGACCAAAATTACATAATCTTTTACATAAGACATAAGTATTCAAAAGTGCATCTCAAAGATTGCATTTCCATGTTCCATGTCGGGCAGAAACAACCCATCTCCACATTTTAACTTTTGATTTGTTTTAGTAAATTAAAAATCACTGACAACACCTCGCAAAGAGAGGTGGCGTAAGCTTGAAGATCATCTATTTTCAATATTTTAATCAACATATATACAATAATAAAGAAAACGTTTTGAACATGCAAGGTTTACAACCAACAGCAACAATAATATTTTTATCATTGAAGAGACTGGGAAAAGTATGAAACAAAAAAATGGCAAATGGAATCTGAGTAGATCACTCGATCCGTTTCTGAGATGAATAGCAATTTGATTTCAAATGTCTGTTCTTGAGACCTGAGGTGCATACACATCTAAAACAGTTAGTTATCTAGCTGACAAGCAACATACGGCGCACCTTGCTTGGTGATCTGGAAGTTCTTCTTGCTGCACAGCACCACAGCCTGCAACATCTCATGTGGAGACACATGGGCCTTGAAGTTTCTTGGGTTCCAAAGTTTGCGCATCAGCTCACCAAACCTCTGCACAAGGAGGAACATGATGTCACCCGGAGGCCTGCGGATTCCTCTGTAGTTTTCCTCTTCCAGGAAATAGTTCCGTAGTGGAGGAACATTGGACAGAGCCTTGGAATATTAAACAGAAACATAAGGAGAATGCAGCTGGAGATGCCAGTCAGTATAATGCGAAAGATTGGTGTCACGTTTCAGATATGGGCCAGCATGATCTATGGCATTCTCACCTGTAACACCACATTGGCGTAGTCATTGGCCTTGATGTTGTTAAGCCCTACAATGCCTGGCAAGTAGGTGGTACCATCATAGGCACGATACAGCCTACCCTGTTTGTCCAGACCCGAGATGTGCTGCTTTGTGAATGTGGGCTTCAGAACATACTACAAAGAAAGACACAGACGGTTTGTGACTCAAGTCAAGTACACTACATAACTATATATAAAATGCGATGCCACAAATATGCCTTAACTAGAGTAGTTATGTTACCAGTATCAGAAATGCAGCAAACAGTGGCTAAAATGCAGGTATATATACAGTACACGTATGCCATTCTGATACCACATAAAGTATCTCACATAATGACATTTAATTTACATTAAACGATGAGTTAGTTTGTATTTTGAATGTTTCATATAATGTTGCAATACCGTTTTTATACTGCTACTGTACTACTTACTGCATTATTAATGGAAAATGTATGTTATTTATCCCTTGATTTATTTTGCTACGCATTGGTATCGGAACAGTACTTGGTATTGACTGCTACACAAGCTGGGTATCGACTGGGATCGGGAAGAAAAGAAAATGCTATCGGAACATCTCTTGCTTAAAAGGTAGGGTGAGTGATGTTTTTTGGTTAAAACATTGTTTTATTGTGATAGCAGTAATCATTGCTATAGTGTTGGTCAGTAACAGGGCCGGGGGCTCTGTGTCTCTCCAGCCCTTTAACAAACAGAACATATACTTTCAGGTGGTTGGCCAATCTGCAGTCAATCAGGAGAAAGTACCCATTTATCAGCTTCAAATTTAAAGTGTTCCAGTTCCAATTTTGTCGGCTCATTTGTTTGTGTCACCACTTTCAAATCCACTTGTTTATCGTGTGTCCTCTGTGAGTTCTCTCTCCTAATTTGACCGAATCCCGACCTGAATATGCATCCTGTTACTGAACAAACACTGTAGCAACAAGAAATATCATAATATATAGGTATTTAACACTGATTTTAACAAAAATAATATCCATTACCCTACATTTAAACACATAACATAAAACATAACATCAAGCATCTCATCAGTCACTCACTGTGATGTCCTCCAATGATGAGTCAATGATCTCATAGTTGTCTGGCAGACAGTAGAACTTCAGAGTGTGTAAATTGAGGAACACGTGATGGGTAAACTGTACACTGTGTGTGTAAGCATGAGACTTCAAGCCTCTACCTGCAAGAGACATATAAACATTAAACATTTACAATATTAATCCAGTATGTTATCTACTCTTTGATACAGCATATAAGCTTATAAAGAAATACCTTGGAAGTATTTCCCACATATGAGACAGGCATAGACGTTGATGTGGGAGAGAGAGATCGAGCATAGCTTCTCAAAGTCAAAATCCAGCACACTCCTGCAAATTAAAACAAAAGTAATTCAGCAGGCTGAAGACCAGACTGAACAACGTAAAGATAACGTTAGGGTTTCCACAATACCTGTTTATAGTGTCCAGGTAAGGACAGTGGCGGCTTCTGCGGTCCTCTGTGACGCGTCCTCTGCCTACTTTGATGGCTTCTAAAACATGAAGTTAGACAAATAAGAGACTAAAACAGAATTGTAGCGTTTGCTGTTATATGGTCTTATCACTGCAAATAAATTGATACTCTTATTTTGGAAAAAGAAAGGTGTCCCCACAGTCAAGCTTTGGCTCAATCAGATGACAGAAACTCTGCACTTGGAAAGAATTAGATTCATACTCAAAGATAAACTGCAAGATTTCGAAAGGACTTGGAAGCCTTTAATCTCCCTTTTGAATGGTTGAAGTAAGCTAAATCCTGTGGATGACCTGCATCGTGTGTAACTGGGGGCAGCACTTCAGGGGAGGGAAGGGGGGTTTTGTTGATTTGGTTTTGAATGAACATTTTTGGTCATGCAATTTTGAGGAATGTACATCTAGAATAATTGTTCTTTTTTGTGTGTGTGTGTGTGTGTGTGTGTGTGTGTGTGTGTGTGTGTGTGTGTGTGTGTATTTCTGTTTAAAAAATAAGTTTAACCGTTTACCGTTTGTTTTGAAAATACTTGACAATTTTGAAAGTGCTTGACAATAAAAAATATTTGAAACAGACTAAAACAGAATTGTTCGATAAAATACAGCCAACTCCTCTCAAAGTGGTGTCCGGGGGGCCGGGGCCGTACCTATGTTCCCCAGGTTCTATGTTCCCCACTTACCCCCACTCAAAAAAGGTTCTATGTTCCCCGCTCAACTTAAAAAAAGGTTCTATCATGTTCCCCACTCATCCAAAAATGCAGGAAACATTCATTTCTAATAATTAATAATAACTCAAAACACACAATAATGGGGAGAAATTACGAATACTAGGGGACAGGGGTACCAGGGACATCTGTACACCATACTTTTGTTAAGACTGGGCATCTGGATGAGTGGGCACCTGGACATCTGGGCAATAGGGACACGTGGGCATTTGGATGAGTGGGCACCTAGATGAGTGGGTACTTAGGGTGGAGACATCTGGGCACCTGGGCAACTGGGCACCTGATTAGGATTGTCAACATGTTCTTAGTGCCCAGATGTCCCACCATTTCCTGCATTTGAGTTGGGAACATACTTTTTTTGTTTTTTGGTAGGGAACATACAGTAGATGCTTTTTTTGGTTGAGTGGGGAACAGAGAACCTTTTTTGGGGGGAAGTGGGGAACACAGAACCTGGGGAACATAGAACCTTGGGAACATAGGGTGGACCCCATATAGGACAATGAATGGCAGAACACAGTACTATGCAGAAGGAAAAACTGTCGAAAATAAAACAGAAATGCAAAAATAAATATATTTTTTACAATAGAAAGGTCAGGGGATAGACAATGCAAAATAGGTGGTATTTACTATTTACAATAGAAAGATCAGGGGGAGGTAAGGATAGGCTATGTTTTCATTTACCAGTTGCGAGCAGCTGTGGCTTTTCAGTGCCGTTTTAAAGGAGGTATATGGATTAAAATATTCTCTAAATGTGGGTCCCTGGCATATCTTTTCAAATGGGGTTCCGCGGGCAAATAAAGTGTCAATTTGGTGGTCCTTGACATGAAAAAGGTTGAGACTTGAGAGACCCACTGAGCTAAACAGATGTAGCTTTGGTGCGCTCGATTACAAACTAGTGTATCGGGTAGGTGGGGCTATCTCGTTGCCGTGTTTATCCTTGCCGTTCACCAACTACGCGCCAGGCACACAACGCAGAGCAAATCGAGTGTCCCTTGCCTTCTGCTGCTAGCCTGCTACTGCTAGCTTACTAGCTAACCGAATGAGCTCATTTTAAGGCCAGCAACTATCTCTTACCCCCTTCTTCTTCGTCGTCGTCATTATCGTCCACCTCGACTTCTCTTTGTCGCTTCAAAGACACCATTACAACAACAGCTGCTTATTATGGCGAACTCAACTCAAAATCTCTGAAAGTGAACAGAATTCACTTCGAGCAACTGGAGCAAGTCCACTGATGGACACCGAAAATTCGCGGTAGTGATCGTCCAAGTAGAACTCAACCCGGGGTTTAAAACCTTCCTCTTTAAAAGCGACCTCAAGTGACTGTAGTGTTGTCAGTGGTGGGGAAAAGTACTCAAATTGTTTACTTAGGTAAAAGTATCAATACTGCAATGTAGAAGATAATGTATTTTGATTTCTAATAAGAATCCAAATCTACAAGTAATTAGTAATTCAAGTTTTCAAATACATTCAGTGGAGTAAAAGTACAATATTTGGATCCGAGATGATGATGAAGTAGAAGTAAAAGTGTATAGACCTACAATTGGAAATACTCAAGTAAAATACAAATACCACATTGTACTTTAATTAGTACAATACTTGAGTAAATGTACTTAATAGTTACTTTACTCCACTGGTATTATTAATAGCTGGTAACACCGGGAGCGTTATAGTTGGACAGCCCTTTATTTTGTGCTGCTTTGTATGGGTGCCCTGAGACTGTACCAATCATAAAACTCATGTATATGCTATATACTGTCCGTTAAAGATAGAAGATTTTAAATGTCGGTCGTGATGGATATTTCAGGGGACGATGAAGCACACGATGATAAATACAAGCGTTCGGGGCGTTTGGACATGAGCCATGGTTTCTTACACCATATTCGAAGGAACCAGATTGCAAGGTGATTTTTGTGTCTTCTTGGCTAACGCTGCTAACTAGCAAGCTCACGAAATGTCTTAATACAGTGTAAACATTAATGTGTTTTACAGTTGAGGTAAAAAGTAAATCTGTGATAAAATGATGATTAATATAGTTAGACGAACCAATGTAAAACTAACTACGCCCGCGCACACTTGCTGCGCATGCACAATGCGAGTAGAAGCTCTCACTGGCTGGCCTCATTTAATTATCCTATAATTCGAATTATTTGAAAATAAACACTGGTAGGAAAAGTTCTCACATTTTTTACTTAAGTAAAAGTATCAATACTGTAATATAGAAATACTTTTGTACTTGAGTAAAAGTACAAAAGTATTGGCATCAACATGTACTTAAAGAACCAAAAGTAAGAGTACTAATTGTGCAGAATGTCATTATGCAGAATGCCATTTCAAGCCATGCCATTTCAAGCTTTCAAATGTATCTTTTGAAAATAGCAGATCTACAAGCTCATAATGTGTCGCATTGCGATGCATTGTGAGCTTGTAGATTGGCTATTTCAAACAGCCAAAATTGATATATGTCTGACTCTGAATTGGTGAGGTTTTGTAATAATAATTAAAATCTACAAAGTAACTAGTAACTAAAGTGTTCAAATAAATGTAGTGGAGTAAAAGTACAATATTTGAATCCGAGATGTAGTGGAAGTAAAAGTATTGGAAATACTCAAGTAAAGTACAAATACCTAAAAATTGTAATTAATTTAATCTACTTAGTGACTTTACACCACTGAAAATAAATGTTATGTTTTCGTAATAGTATGGTAAGGGTCAGTATTTGATTTGCCCCAGAAATGCATTTTAATTTCCATGTATTTATTGATGATGTATATCTATCTGCAATGTACCTAATAATACTGCAGGAAAAGGGTGAATTGAATTCTCTGTCCTGTTTAGAGATGACTATGATAAGGAAGTGAAGCAATCAAAAGAACTTCAACGAAGGAGACTCACTACAACCCCTAGGCGCCCTCGACGCCCTGATATCGAAGTTTACCATCCCCGTAGAAGAAGTAAGGTTAAGCTACTCTGCTGTCATCTTTGCACTGATGAGGACAGTCAGCCCCTTATTGTGTGTGTGTGTGCTCATTTCCAGATGGATCAGAGCCCGGCATAGGTGCTGAGACGGAAGAGTGGAATGAAAGTGGGTCAAGTACAGAGACAGAGACCCATGGAACTGAACTATTCTGGCTTGACTACCAGTCAGATTCTGGCACTATTACATCCTTCATTGTCCACAAGGTTTGAACATTCATTTGAATTATGTTTCTGGCTATGTATCTCAAGTTATTTATTATTTGTTATCCTTGAGCTCACTTTGGTTTACTTTGCACTTGTACAGCATATCATGTTTCCTTCTGTTGCACCTCAGGGAGATAAGCCTGAGAGAGTGGTGGACCATGTTGCAGAGAAGAACATCTTGGATCCAGCCATGAGAGCAGCACTAGAGGATCGAATTCGAAAGGAAATGGACAAACGACGAGACAAACGCTGAGCAATATTCTAGAAATAACAGTGATGACAGACAAGCTGGAAGTGAAACATCCAGTGGAGCGGAACATCATTTGATATGATCCTCGTAGTCATATCATTGACAAAGCTGTCAGTGGCAGTGGCAGGGATGCAAGATGATATCTCCCAACACAGCTGACTCTTGTGTTCTGAAGGCTCAGTGGCACTGAATTAACAGTGTTTAATGTAGACGGTACAGATTGGGGCACAACTTTCATTATACTTTACAGTACATTGGACTGTTACCTCGGACTGGCCCATGAGTTCAGGGAGAGTCCCCCTGAAGATTACTATCCTGTAGGCTCTTACGTGGAGTACCAGGCTGCAACCACACACCTGAAGATGACTATTATTGTTGGGTGTCGGCCTACTCCAAAGGATATAGCCTATAGCCGAGGACGTGGATGCTCTGCCTCTTAGTAAAATCCAGGAATGAATTGGTGCTTTCTTTATTCTTTGCAGAGCTGTAAACCTACCTACTCCACAGATCATATGCTCTGTCTCTTGTGTTTACAAATATTTATTGTTGATAAATGTGATTGGAACTTTTCTGAAGTTCTTATAATGGATTCTGAAGTTCTGATAATGGATTGTCATTAGGTATGACTTTTAAAATGTGAGAATTTCAACCTAAGTCGGTTACATTTGATGTAATTGGTAATGTCTTTTTTTGTTAATTGGGAGCATTTAGGTGATGTAGGCATGTTTGTTTGACAGCTTCATTGCGTCCCGTATTTTTTATTTATTTAGGACTGGAGATTTATTTTTGATACTGTGATGTATTTGAATGTAATTTCTTAGTTTCAGCTTTACATAAAAACAAAAACACTTTATGGATATCATATGCGTGTAGTAGAATCTGCAGTCATTCCCTCAGCATGTACTGGATAAACAGTCTCTTTTAGAAGTTCAGAGACATTTTCACTAGGGGGCAGTATGAAGTTGTATTGATGTATTCCAGCTCCAGTGACCATAACCTCATTGTACCATAACCTACTCTTCAATCTATGCTGTGCCCCAACATCTACTTTTCTTTAGCAAGTTTAACAAATAATGTTAGTACATTTCTATTTATCAGTGCATTTACAGTACGCCTAACACAACTTAACTGACCATAAGTATGGAAAAACGACAAGTGAATATATTTGTGCTACGACAAGTGAATATATTTGTGCTAAGCAATATATTTGACCATGTATACGGCCATGCATGAAATGCCTCTGATGCGATCTGGAGAACGGGGTACTGTATCTGTGTGTGTGTGTTTTAACTGGTTATTATATTTGGAGAGAACTGGGTAGGCTACTATGTAGAAGACTGAGAGTGGGCATTATTTAGGGAATTACTGGGCTCTATTACAGTTTAGGCATTTAGCACTATTCACTACAAACTATTCATTATTATTTACACATTTCACATTTTAGAACCTATTTCTAATCACTATTTTACATTTGAAAGGGTACAATGCATGGCATTCAATGAAGGTCTGTTCTATAAGTCATATTTCTTTGTAGCTTCAAAAGCACACCTGCCTAGTTCTCTCCATTGACCACTTACTTATTTACATTGCCCACTTTTATTTTATTTACATTTTGATCCCAAGAACTTTTAATACATTTTCCACCCAGTGCTAATTGTCTAAGCTGTAATCCTGGGCGCTACACTATCCCTCTTCCAACCTGGGGAGAGTCCCAAACTGAGCTCATGCTTCCTTCAATGCATGAGGAGTGAGCAGGCCGCTTCTTATCACCTGATAGGGGTGTTGCCCCGGTAAGCCAGTGGAAAGAACAAGTTCCTGGCTGGCCAGGGGGAGGCAGTATAGAGACCAGGATTATGGTCTTTTTTAGGTACCTACCCTAGGGGACATGGGTATGCAAACTCCACACAGAAAGGCCCTTTTGTCACCCACACGGCCCCACCTGGGGTATGGGCACAGATGACAAGGAGGAGAGAACACGCCCACAGCGTCCCCGGCGGAAATCGAACCCAGGACTCTCTGGCTGTGAGGCGACACCACTACCGAATGCGCCCCTACAGTGTGCCCTCTATGATTTATTACCCAGTTCTCTACAGTGCTCATTTCGTTTTAATGTCCACTACCCAGTTCACCTGTATTCATCCATGTACGTTTTCAGACAAACAAGGTGATGCCGTTTGTTAGGTTCTCTCCTGATATTAAAGGTACTGATATTGTAGGTACTGATGTAACTTGATGAAGGTCCCCTCCAGTTAACTGTTAACGAGAAGCAATGGCCTAAAGGTTAGAGGAGCACACACACAGGCCTTCCCCAACTGCTCCAGTGGAGCTGCTCAGTGGTCAACAAACTATGGTTGTACTTGTCAGCAGACTCAGCACCCAAGTTTTAGGTGTGTGTTTACTGAATATACAGGGCGTTGCTGAAAATGAGCTATTGTTTAATTGTTATTACCCTAGGTAAATAAAGAACAAAACACAAACAAACCCAAAAAAAAGAAAACTGGCAGACAATCGACATGCAAGCATCAGTTGATCGTAGAGACAAACAAGTCTAAGCATGCCTGAACATTTTCAGGCAGTGTATATACAGTATGCAGTGCAAAAGGATCAACATACACATCAAGCCAGTATCTCTCACATGAATAACTACACTTTCTGCAATTACGCAAATGTGAGTCTTCCAACAGCGGCTACAGGCCCATTTTATCTGCTGATTTCCAATCAAATGATGCAACATATATACATTTGTTGAAGATCAATGGTGTTAAATAACATTTTTCAAATTTGCAGTTTAAATTAATACCCCTGCCCAGTCCTTTCAAAGAGATACCGAGCAGACACGACTTCCCAGGCCTGTGATCAGAAGGAGAGGAAAAACTGTTATTGACAAAAGTGAATTTGATCCCCAACATCATGGAAGATTAACTCATTGTTTTCATCAGTGCATGAAAAATGCAAACTTCATCCTGGGGGCACATTTCTTACTAAGTCTTACACAAACCAATCTCAAGGAGGAGCACTCTCTGTGATGTTATTGGTGGAATGCAGACACTCCCCTTTGGATTCACACACCCTGCTCCAACTAACTTCTCACAACATGTGACTGATGTTGTGAGAAGAGAGATGGGAAATGTACTCACATTTCCACATCACTTACTCCACTGCTCAGCAGATAATCTCCAGTTTCCCCATTTCCCAATTGGCTGAAAGCTACCCAACCAAAATCAGCACCTTTGTTCCCCCTCAGTATAGTTCCACATGATCGGTGATCTATTATGCAACAGGCTTTGAGGGGTTGACACTTTAGGCAGTCAGCAAGACTTCAGCAAGATGTGTAGCCTAGCCGTATGTATGTACTACTGTACTATGGTCATTTGAACTTCAATTTATGGACAGTGTAATGAGAGGCCAGTAGTGGAGGGTGTATTTGTAGCAAGAACATCCTGGAATGTATGGCGTCAGACATTCCATTGTATTGCATTACAAGCTTTCGCAAAATAACGATTTTGCAAATTTAACATGGTCATGAAGGTCTTTAAGTTGATAAAATGATTATTATTCTCAGATTTTGTCCTAAATGCTAGCCTAACCAAATTAACAAACTCAGAGACAGGTGTTATAAAATAAAAATTCAAGTTGAGACAGGACAGAATCCTTTGGTAATTAGCCAATGTGTCCACCTTTGTACCTTTTATCAACATGATGGCGTTAGTAGTAGTACTGATGACAAGGCATTATTTAATACACTACAAACATTGCAGATTGCCTATTTAGATAGATACTATTGTGCTCTCAAAAATATACATATTTCTGCTTTGTAAAAGATGAAATGAAACAAGGATGCCCCATTTTGATTTGTTAAAATTCTTTTCACTTCTGTTTCAAAATCAGAAATCAGCATTTGCTTGGAATTTGTCTCACTGTGGTCAAAATAAATAGTGCAGGTATTTATATTTATATCTTCCTCTTGTGATAACCATTGTAATGAAACAGTAAAATACCCAAACACAAAACAGAAAAATGTGTGTAGAGCTACAATATAAGAGCAGAAGGTGACTAACAAAGTTAATTATAAGTTTCCAACTCAAATGATAACACTCTCCAACTAATATTGCATCATAATGTCTTTACACTGTACCAGCCCATGCCAACAGCTGACTAGTCACATTCTGACAGTCAAGCTGTGGCATTACCCACAGCTGACTTTTGTAGAATCCATTTCTGCTCTGTGAAGTGCTTTAGCGTGAAAACATGATCTTTGAGTCCACAACCTCTTCAGAAGATCTGTACTATTATCTGCAAACCTGTGTTGGGTGAAGGAGATGCTGCTGCACATGGTAGAGATTAATCATAATGTGTCATCATGTGACATTAGCACTGTTCATGTAGTGTTCAAAAGTTGGTCACCACCCGAACAGAACAAAGAGATTTCTGGGGCTCATTTTGAGGGGCTCTAATTTTCTTGCTCTACATAAATTGTTTAAACTGTAAATTACTATGAAGTTGCCACTGTGAATGGGCTGTTGAGCTTTCCCTTTCAAGGCTGTGACAGTGTAACCCAAGTGAAGCCCCGACAGAGTTAAATATAGCATTTGACAGAGTCCGTTTGGTAGTGAAAATAGACAGCTGCTGCTGTCCAAAAGTGTTGTCAATTAGTGACACACAAACCTCTTGGCTACACTGCAACTGTATGTACTGTTACTACAATATTACTGTTGCCAATCTTTCCAAGAATGGAGTGCTTCATCATATTATAGTTATAAAATGACAGTTATATTCATTCTGTAACTGATGGAGACATTAAGGCAGGGGTCCTCAACGTTTTCCAGGTAAAGGACCCCTTAGCTGAGAGAGTTCAATGTGCCCTGATGCTCTGGACTCCATTTAGTGTTATGTCATCTTGATACACAGTATACTGTATCCACAGAGCAAAAGGCAAAGTGTTTGGGAGGGTTCCTGAAGAGTTATTAAATAATGAAACATCCGGGCCACCCCACTTCAGCATATGTGGAAGTCCCCAATTGGCAACTATAGCACAAAGAAAGAGATACAATTTCCAGATAAAATCACCAGTGTAGAGGATCAAGTTTTTGGGCTGCAGGGGACAAAGGGTCTCTTAACATGGTTGGCATGTTTCTTTACTTAGCTCCATGTTTCTGTGCCAGTGTTAAAAAGCAAGCACACAGGGCTTATTTTATTACTTCAGACCAATGAAACTATCTAACGGATGTATGATACAATGATCTCATGGAACACAAGGTCCATTCATTATTGTACAAAGCTGCTGAGAGATCTGTAGCAAATTAACAAACAGCAAACAAATGATCAAGTTCACAGGATTGAGTATATATCCTGTACATTACGTGTCCTAGAAACTGGATTTGCTTGTTATTCTGAATACAGTGTTTCATAACAGGTTGTTTGAAGTAAAGCTATATAACCATATAAAAAGTTCACAGGGGGTGCACTAGCCACCAGACAAACTATTTGGAAGAGGCTAATAATGCAGAACTACATAACAAGGTATTACAGTGAAACATGAAATCGTTTCTGGAAGGATCAATTTTCAACTTTGTTTATAGCCGTTTGTAACTGTCAATAGGTTATTTGTAGTGATTTTTAACATTACAAATACAAAAACTTCCACTGATTGTCAGCAGAATGTCCTTTGGGTCCTGTGTCACAAGGATATACTCCTCAAATTTCAAATGATAGAACTACATAACATTTGTCCCTGTGAACGGAAGCAAGGAAATTAAATCGAGCCTTTTCTGTGAAGTATTTTCCCAAGGTGCGGTGACTAACAAGCTTGACGTCTTTTTATTACATACAGTTCCTAAACCACATTTGTTCATGTTAATATTCTAGTTAGGTACATTTTAATGTGCCCAAAGCACAATTTGTTTTACAGACAATAGTGTGGTGAAAGTAACTACTTAATAAAACAAATTGGCCTTTGGGCACCTTAAGATGTAGGCTACCTAACCTATTAGGATGAACAAATATGGGTTTGGGAATGGCAAACGTGTTAGTCACCATACCATGGGAACATTTCCTTGCTTCCTTTCACAGGGACAAATGTTATGTAGTTGTAATATTTGACATTTGAGTACATCCTTGTGACACAGGAACCAAAAAACATTCTACTATCAGTGGCAGTTTTTGTATCTCATGTATTGTTATAAACAAAGTTGAAAAATGATCCTCCAGTCAAGAATTTCTTGTGTTACTGTAATACCTTATGTAGTTCATCATTAGCCTCTGGTGGCTAGTGCATCCCTGACCCGTTCACATGGTTCTATAGCTTTATTATGGTCTTATGTAATATTCTAAGATTTTAAGACATGGAATTTTGCTTTAAAATAAAACCTTTTAAATATTTCACTTTATGCACAATGAATCTAGAATACTGTATATGAATGCATTTTGAATTATATTACAGAAGAAAATGAAAATGTCTTTAACAGAAATATGTACGTTGAAATAAGGCTTCTCTTAACTTGGACAATTAGTGAAAATCTTTGCATCACATCCTGTAGAGTGGACCTCATCTCATGGAACACAATCACAACACTGAGCTTATGTGGCCTTGTTGTTGGTGTGTCCACCCTGTGGGAGACAGGGAGGTCGAGTTGTATGGCTGGGTCACACCAGACTATGAAAAATGGGACCCAGTGCCTCCCTCACAAATCGACATGAAATCTAATTCATTTTTAATAATTTACTAAATGTAACTACATCAACCTGTATTATACTTCATTGTACAATTGTGGCATAAAGAATAGTAATGGCTTATCTACAAGCTCACATTGCGATGTGTTGTGAACTTGTAGATCTGCTATCATAACTTTCAACAATCCTTCATGAATCCATTTTAGACATGAAGGAGTCTAAAAGCTCCCAAATCCTGACCAAGGTTTCTGAAAAACAATTTTTACCAGCTTGCAACGCTGGTCAACAGATAGACCTGCCAGACAGCCGATGAATTATGAGATAACATACCCCATCATACCATTTATTTTATAATATAAATGTTAAGACGGAATTCAGTTCCCAGTGAAACTGCTCCACAAGGCTAGTCCACAAGGCGCAAGCTGGTATTAAAGGATTGCCATTTCTTTTATTCAAATATTGCAAAAAGCTAATGTTGGTATAAAGCAACAACTATGCCAAAAGGGGATCCCGGATTGAAAAGTATAACAACATATTGGGTGCTCCAGGTCTAAATGGGTTCATTGTAATTGATGTAAAAGTTTGAGATTGATTTGAGGTCCATTACATGACTCATATCACATGCCATTACACATAACAGCAAGTTATGTTACTATAAAGACAATGACAAAGTGTTTAGCAGGAAAGTAGCCATTTATTAGAACCAATATAATCAGAACATGAGGAAACGGTATCCAATCCCTAGACACGAAGCATAATACAGTACAAGCTACTCTCTGGAAATTGGACGCATGTTGATAGGAGGGGGGAAAGTGATTCAGCTCAAGGGTGGGGAAAAGAGGAAATAGAAAAGGCACTCTTACGCTCACCGTAGCAAACAGGACGACCTCCCGACTCCCGAGTGGTAAAGGGGAACAAACCAAATCTTGAAACCCTATCCAAACACACAGGATGGCCATGTAAACAAGGCTGGTTTCTCTGTACAACACCAGCCAAACGTCGCCATTCAATTCACAAGGACAGGTGAAGGCCAGAACAGTACAAGACATGTACAGGGACTTCTAATTCACCCCCCCCCCCCCCCAAACAAATACCCATTCCAAAACGTCAAAATATTTCACATTAACACAGTGATAATTCCTTGTGGAGGCACACCAAAGCTTTTCTGTAGGACACTTTGGAACCACAAGAGAAACACTGAAAAGTAATGGTCATCAAGTAAGGAAACCATGTGTTTAAAAAGCTGCCATCTGAATCCTCAGCTTCTCTGTATCCACGCCAAGTTTCAGAGAACAAATAAATAGTGTCATGTTTAGATTTCTGTTCAGCCAATAAGAACAGTGGAATACAAAACACTCCTTCAGGATAAGGATGGGAACCAGGTTTCTCTGTAGCTACACCTGCCATCAATATTCCTAGGAGTATCTGGGAATTCCATCAATTAAAATATACAAGTGAGACACTAAAAAAGAAAAGAAAAAGGGAGTAGTTTAAAATTGAATTTCAATTATAAGACAATCCAAATTGTCCCCCAACAATCAAGTATAACCAATGCCCCGCCAGATCAGAGCAGTGACACAGCAGCCTCTGACTTTTCTGTATAACGTCAGAAAACAGCAAAGATCTTTTGGGGCATGTGAGGCCTTCCACTCTCAGATTTTGGATCGCTCCCCAGCCCGCAATGCATAGCATTTGTCTGCAAAGGAAAGCATCAACCCTTGGCCCTTTAATTGTGCCATTCTAGCATCCTCCACAAAAAGACATGAGAATAAAGCTCAGATTTAAAAAAAGATGTTTGGGAACAACTGTACCAGACTGACATGGGGGAATGTTTCAAGAAAACTGAAACTACTGATAAGCTGCAGCAGTTATCTAGGAAGATGCCTCGTAGATGGTGATGCCCTGTAGATTCCCTACCAATAGCACCAGTAAATTAAGAGGGGTACTGTGGTTAACCGTATGGTAACACCAGCACACTAGAACACAAGACTTTTAATATTGATCCAGAATATGGAATGCCCAGAGCGAACAACCAAACAGCATCTATGCGGGGTCTATCACTGGGAGAGAGAGAGAGAAGGGATATCTGCATATCATGTGGAATTCCATCTTACTGGTCTTTTAACATCAAAATTTTGAAACGTGTCCTTGAATCTAGTATGACTCTACAAACAGGAAAAGAGTGACAAGACAGGAAGGGAGGTGGAGAGAGAAAGGGGATAGATGATGGTATAACTTATGCCATTGTGAGAGAGGTTAAGTGCGTTTCACCCCCGGGATCTTGTAGGCTTCTCTGTAGTATACACCAACAAGCCTAGGGGGAAAGCTTAACAGGTTTAGTATTTGAGTTTTTTGGGCACCTCCCATGGGAAGGAGTCCCGGCCAAAGTGGCCGTAGGCTGCAGTCCTCTGATACATGGGCTTCTTCAGATCCAGCTCCCTGGAATACATAATCAGCACATTTAGCAGCAGTCATCTGAAGAGAACTTAAGACGCACGAATCAATACTCAAAGGCAGAATGCTCAAATCAGCCAGTGGGGAGTGTCAAGAGCCACAAAAGAAAACCATAATCAAAAGAGGTTTATAAGACCAGCTGATAAAGAGGGAGACTCATGAAGCTTTGACACTTACCAATACCATGTCAACCCAACTCATCCTTGAGCAGTGGGGACTGCGGCTTGCAGATGGAAAGCACACTGGTCCCATTTTAAAAAGGCAATCTATTTGAATGTGAGCTAGAAAGCTTAAACATGCTGGGTATCTTGTATGTCTTTATAGTCACTCACATGCACTACACCTGTCCTACTGCACGTATACATTAATTTAGTTCATTTTAATTTAAGTTTACTTATTAGTTTAACTTGTATTTTATCTGTCCTATAGTACAGTCTTCCTCTGTGCTCTAGAGCGCTGATACTTTCAATGTTGCCGTACTGCAAATAAACTAACTCTGCCTGTTAATCAAAGACACAGAATCCCCTTTGATTAAGTTTACCCTTCAACACTAGCCCATATACCTCTATAGCAGCAGAATACAATGCTTGAATAACACACAAGCCAAAAAGCACCAGGATTGCACAAGACAGCGTTACAGTCATTATGCAGTTCAAATTGAAATACAAGGAAAGGGATAAAGTATTTAAAACATGGCTGCAGCAGTTCAAGCAAAATGGCAAGACAGTAAAGCATAAGAAAGAATGAGCCAGGAGTTTCTGATTCAGTGAGAAGCTCAGCGGATATACATTACCTAACAATGACCCCAGGGCGGAGATCAAAGTTCCTCTTTACAATGTCAAGCAACTCTCTCTCACTCTTGTTGGAGGTCCCATAGTGGAAGATGGAAATGGAGAGGGGATGGGCAACTCCAATTGCATAGGCAACCTAATATAGCAGATGTGCATATTTGTCATACATGGGAAGTTTGCCACAGCATTTTACTCCAAGAGGCAAAGTCTTTAAATAATCCCTCACCTGAACCAACACTCTCTTACACAGCTCAGCCTTCACCAGGGACTTAGCCACCCAGCGAGCAGCATATGCAGCAGACCGATCTACTTTAGTGTAGTCCTTCCCAGAGAAGGCGCCACCCCCGTGAGCACCCCAACCTCCATAAGTGTCAACAATGATCTTACGCCCCGTCAGGCCAGCATCTCCCTGTAATGAAATGGATAAGGGGTTACAATTTTCAGTGTCTGACAAGGATGCTTAGAATAGTAAAACATTAGCCATGTTAGTAACACCACTATTAAGTAGCTGTAAAAACACTGAAGCCATAAATGTGTACCTGGGGGCCTCCGATCACAAAGCGTCCGCTTGGCTGCAGATGATAGATTGTGTCATCATCCAGGTAGATGCATGGGACAACCGCCTTGACGACTTTCTCCTTTAGGGCATCTCTCATCTCGTCCAAGCATATGTCTTCGTCGTGCTGTACGGAGACAACAATGGTATGCACACGCACTGGAAGCATGGCACCACGGTCCTGGCGGTACTGGACAGTCACCTGCAAAGAATGTCAATATACGGGTAAGTGATTGCATCATGAGTTTTAAACCATTAATTAAATGGAGAAAACAGGTTTGTACTACTACAGGGGGAAATCCCCCCCCCCCCCCCCCACACACACACACACACACACACACACACACACACCTGTGTCTTTGAGTCTGGACGGAGCCATGGCAGAGTGCCATTGCGGCGCAGTTCTGCCAACTTGGCATTCAGCTTGTGGGCAAGGACAATAGTGAGAGGCATACATTCCTCTGTCTCATCAGTGGCATAGCCAAACATCAGGCCCTGCAGAAGAGAAACAAACTATTGGATCACCATGGCTGCACATCCTCAAACTCCACCAATAGTAATAATGTGATATAAGAAAAAAATGCACATGTGGAAAAACTATCAATAAAAATAATAGCCCCTCTACAAGCACCATGACCTCGTAAATCGGCAATTCCCGCTGCAAGACCAATTATGAAATAAGGCTTAAGTGATCAACCCACTACTGACCTGGTCCCCTGCCCCAATGTCCTCCTCGTTGCGATCTATGTGAACACCCTGGGCAATATCAGGAGATTGCTGCTCCAGAGCCACAAGAACATTGCATGTCTTGTAATCGAAACCTATAACAAAACAAAATTACTAAAACTTACTCGGCTCAAGAGAAGACAATTCAGGGAAGTGCAAATTAAATAAAAGTGCCCCAAAAGTACCACACCTTTGGAAGAGTCATCATATCCTATGTGGCGGATTGTATCCCGAACAACCTTCTGGTAGTCCACTGTGGCACGTGAAGTCACCTCACCTGCCAGGAGAATCATCCCAGTCTTGGCAACCGTCTCTACAATCGTTCAAGGGGGAGAGTCAACAGTTTACCATAAATGTATTCACAAACCACACAGTGTGTGAACAAACATCTGAACTAACAAACTTTCCATCATAGGTCATCTTTGTACAGTAGCACAGAGGTTCTCACAGACGCCAAGAATCCTTGAGGGGGTTCCAGGGACTCAGCAGGGAGTCCCCAATCCCCATGTAAATTATTGATATTTAGAACAACAAATGTACCCTTCAACTCAGAGTACCAAAGGCACCCTTCCTTTGGCTTCATTGGTATCAGCATACATGGATTGATGGATACAAGTCAGAAGTCACCTAATGCACATCAAACTCTGGCTAGAGTCTGAGAACCATTGCAGTAGAAAACAGGAGCAACATTTTCCTTACCACACGCAACTTTGGCATCGGGATCCTGCTTGAGGTGGGCATCAAGTACCGCATCACTGATCTGATCACAAATCTTGTCTGTAAACAACAACAACCACAGTGTAGTTATATAAAACGTGCAAACGCTATAATAACATGGTCGTACACACATCAGGCCAAGCTGTCATGACGCTTATGCGATTCGCGGAAAGTCTGTTTTTTAGCGCCATCCGCACATGTTCGCAGTGGGAGTGGCTTTAGGCCTTCCTCCTCCGTCGCCATTTCAGCAGGCCGGGTGCAGTGCACGTGCACGGGGCAATAACATCAAAGATCAAACTAGAGCCTCGAACATTAACACCAAATTTGGCATTTAACAGTGACATTAAGAAGCCTTCGTCCCTGCGATCGCTTATGTTATGTATCGATACACGGTGATTTGAGCCGCGGACCACCGTTTGAGGAGATTTAGCCTCTCTGGCCCAAAACGTACACATTGTTGTCGTTAGCCAAGATTGTCCACAATTCCACGCCGTATTGATGTGTTAGGAGAGATAACAGGCAAACGTTGAACGAAATAGCAATTCTTCTACATTCTCTGATTGTGTAGACATTATGTAATGCAGATGTTTAACAATCATGTAACTCTTGACTTGAGGGCGTAAAATGAAACCATTACGGGTCCATTTGGTTCCACTCTACACGCTAAAAGTTAAATATCTAATAAGGGTCCATTTGGTTACCAACTCTCCATCAATTAGAAAAACATGTGGTAGTTGAGGTGACTATTATTCTTCTGAAATGAACCACGCGGCAGGAGGATAATCCCATTTAGCTACGATTAGCTAGCGGAGGTTAGCTTTCACAAATCTGCTGCTCCGCCGACCTACTAGCCTACTACCCGCTGCTAGTACTACTAGACATTTATCAAAGTGCCAGACAGTGTTTTCACCTCAGTCTTGTTTTGTCTATTCGTTAGTTTCTGTCACCAATAATGTCCGCTAGAAATAAGCTAGGCAAACCGCACACGAAGACAGCGTTATTTATTATCATGTCTACGCCGTATGGTGCGTGTCTTACCAGGATGTCCTTCCCCGACCGACTCCGAGGTGAACAAGAAGCAGTCCTCCTCAATGAGAGAGTTATGGAAACCGTTCATTTGTCCGTTCATCATCGTGTGTACGTTCTTTATTCTTGTCGTACGAAATATAAATACTGTCTTCACGTCCTAACAATGCGTATTTTTTTTACGCCTTTGACTCGTTTTTCGTCGCAGGTCCTGTGTTTCCCGACCCCTTCTGCTGCTGTATGCATGAACGCGCCACTCAGTGCGCAGCGCACCACTATTTAAGCAGTGGAGAAGACGCCGCTGACGTCACGGAGCAGGGGGCCGTACCATTCCGACCTGGAAGGGAGAGGAGGAGGGAAAAGAACTGGAAGAGGGGTCAGTCAGTGATGTTGTTCGTTTGTCGTGGGATATCGTGCGCTTTTGAAGTCCTGCTCAGTCAGCATCCACGTTTCAGCCATTAGTCTTTTACCACAGAATGATTACCCAACTAGTTTTAATTTCAAGGACCTCCAATCCTCCATAACTCATGCGATACAGCAAAGCAGGGCTCGGCAACCTTTTTGATATGAAGTGCCATGTTTTCATTTTCTACATAACAACCTTTATTTTTATTCTTCTTTTATAATATTTTCTTTGACATTAGGATGTAATGATCATTAGACTCCTTTCCAGTCAGAGTTGTCAGTTTGAATGAATGCAGAATTATGTGCAGGATGTAATTTTGTATGTAGATGTGAGAGGACTTAATTTAACTGACTAAACCTTTTTTGAATATTCAATTTCAAGAGAAAAACACTCTCACATTTATAATGCCAGTGTGCCAGCAGTGATCATTCACCCTCTCCAGTGCCAATGTTGGCACGCGTCCCGTGCGCCTGCAATAAAGTGTAGTAGTAGGCTGCTGGCTAGCTAGCTACACTCTCTGAGTTACAGACATGTGGGGTCTATTTGAACCCTTGGCCTTGCCCTCAAGTAACCCTGGAAGGTCCCTTAACCTCACTCTAGACAGATTTCGACTGCAGCTTTAGCACCACACCACACCACGCCACCACACCACACCACATATCTAAATGTTCCATTACACAAAAGGATCCCCTCTCAAATCCACAGGTATGAGTAGCAGACTCCAGTCATTGACACTCCTTCATAGGTGGAGGTCATTGCCTCTTGCCTAATAATGTAAAGTAGATGAGTGGCCAACTGTCCTGTATTCAAGTAAGAAACAAATGGACTGTGATTATAATACAATATAATATACATTGTTATGATGTATTACAACTATCCTAATTATAATACACTATAATGGATTATAGTCTAACTGTGATTGTAATAGTAGCCTGTAGAGTAGGAAACAGCAAGACCAGAGACGTGGGTTGTCGTGGTAGTTTACTTGTTTCTCTCCACATAAAGTACACACATACACACTGTGAAATATGTTGCTAACAGCCAAACGTAAACAAGATGCATAACCAGTCATTATGAAGTGTTTGGCCTAGCTCACACCTAATCTGGACTGGAGTGGATACTTTTTAGTATCACTTTTTGTACCTAGGTCCTTGTAGTGGAAAATGTTCATGTGTGTTGAAAAAAATTATAATAACTGAGATTTCTAGTTCTTACTGCTGTTCCTACTATGACACCTGAACTTCCCTCAAGGGATCAATAAACGTTATCTTATCTTATTGTTTCTTTTTCTCATCTTATGTGCATAATCTTTGTATTGTATTTTTCAAACTAGAGGTTCGGGACACTCACGGCCTCACACCTCATACCTACCTTTATGGTAGTTAGTTAGGTACTAGAAGCTAGCGTCTAGTCGGCGACCTGGCCAACTCGGAACAATGTAAATAGGGAATGAATGCCCCGCCCTTTAGGACCCGTTTTGACCATCTGTCTGCCTGTGTCCATTTATGCTCATATATGGAGATATCTGTATCTGTCTGTCTGTCTGTCGGCGTCCATTTTATGTCCATATATGGAGATCACTGCAGTTATAGTTCTGGGTCCATTTTATGCCCAGATATGGAGATATCTGTCTATCTGCGTCCATTTTATGCCCATATATGGAGTATCTGTCTGTGCCTCCAACTGTGTTGCAGACACAGTGCCGGTTCCCCCTTTAATGCAAACCTCATTATACCTGTTGTCATAGGACCCGTTTTGAACATCTGTTTGCCTGTGTCCATTTATGCCCATATATGGAGATATCTGTATCTGTCTGTCTGCGTCCATTTTATGCCCATATATGGAGATCTTTGACCATCTGTTTGCCTCTGTCCATTTATGTCCATATATGGAGATATCTGTATCTGTCTGTCTGCAATCCATTTTATGCCCATATATGGGGGCATTCATTTTATGCCCATATATGGAGAACGCGCGTGCCCGTGGGACGAACGGTTCTCGAGATACGCGGATTACATACATACATACACACTCACAGAGATTTTTTGTTGACTCATGTGGCGTACGTGATGTCAGAGCCTTTTATGAAGTGATGTCACAATGAGTCAGAGCTTTCGCCGATTTCCTCCGGAACAGCCTGATGTCAACAATCAACCCCGCATAAGGAGATTCCGAACGTTTCTCGCCGGTTCGGGAAAACCGCGCGTCGGGTCGGGTCGAGACCCGGCACTGCACTCCGTGCCGCGGCGGGGAACGCACGTGCCGAATCTGAAGCCGGTGGGACGAACGGTTCTCGAGATACGCGGATTACAGACACACAGACAGACACGCAGAGACTTCTCGCATTTATAGATAGACTAGAAGCTGGGCCGCCCTTCGGGCGGCCCAGCGTCTAGTCGGCGACCTGGCCAACTCGGAACAATGTAAATAGGGAATGAATGCCCCGCCCTTTAATGCAAACCCCATTATACCTGTTTTTTACCTGGTCATAGGACCCGTTTTGACCATCTGTCTGCCTGTGTCCATTTATGCCCTTATATGGAGATATTTGTATCTGTCTGTCTGTCTGTCGGCGTCCATTTTATGTCCATATATGGAGATCACTGCAGTTATAGTTCTGGGTCCATTTTATGCCCATGCATATATGGAGATATCTGTCTATCTGCGTCCATTTTATGCCCATATATGGAGTATCTGTCTGTGCCTCCAACTGTGTTGCAGACACAGTGCCGGTTCCCCCTTTAATGCAAACCTCATTATACCTGTTGTCATAGGACCCGTTTTGAACATCTGTTTGCCTGTGTCCATTTATGCCCATATATGGAGATATCTGTATCTGTCTGTCTGTCTGTCTGTCTGTCTGTCGGCGTCCATTTTATGTCCATATATGGAGATCACTGCAGTTATAGTTCTGGGTCCATTTTATGCCCATATATGGAGATATCTGTCTATCTGCGTCCATTTTATGCCCATATATGGAGTATCTGTCTGTGCCTCCAACTGTGTTGCAGACACAGTGCCGGTTCCCCCTTTAATGCAAACCTCATTATACCTGTTGTCATAGGACCCGTTTTGAACATCTGTTTGCCTGTGTCCATTTATGCCCATATATGGAGATATCTGTATCTGTCTGTCTGTCTGTCTGTCTGTCGGCGTCCATTTTATGTCCATATATGGAGATCACTGCAGTTATAGCAAACCTCATTATACCTGTTGTCATAGGACCCGTTTTGAACATCTGTTTGCCTGTGTCCATTTATGCCCATATATGGAGATATCTGTATCTGTCTGTCTGTCTGTCTGTCGGCGTCCATTTTATGTCCATATATGGAGATCACTGCAGTTATAGTTCTGGGTCCATTTTATGCCCATATATGGAGATATCTGTCTATCTGCGTCCATTTTATGCCCATATATGGAGTATCTGTCTGTGCCTCCAACTGTGTTGCAGACACAGTGCCGGTTCCCCCTTTAATGCAAACCTCATTATACCTGTTGTCATAGGACCCGTTTTGAACATCTGTTTGCCTGTGTCCATTTATGCCCATATATGGAGATATCTGTATCTGTCTGTCTGTCTGTCTGTCTGTCGGCGTCCATTTTATGTCCATATATGGAGATCACTGCAGTTATAGTTCTGGGTCCATTTTATGCCCATATATGGAGATATCTGTCTATCTGCGTCCATTTTATGCCCATATATGGAGTATCTGTCTGTGCCTCCAACTGTGTTGCAGACACAGTGCCGGTTCCCCCTTTAATGCAAACCTCATTATACCTGTTGTCATAGGACCCGTTTTGAACATCTGTTTGCCTGTGTCCATTTATGCCCATATATGGAGATATCTGTATCTGTCTGTCTGTCTGTCTGTCTGTCGGCGTCCATTTTATGTCCATATATGGAGATCACTGCAGTTATAGCAAACCTCATTATACCTGTTGTCATAGGACCCGTTTTGAACATCTGTTTGCCTGTGTCCATTTATGCCCATATATGGAGATATCTGTATCTGTCTGTCTGTCTGTCTGTCGGCGTCCATTTTATGTCCATATATGGAGATCACTGCAGTTATAGTTCTGGGTCCATTTTATGCCCATATATGGAGATATCTGTCTATCTGCGTCCATTTTATGCCCATATATGGAGTATATGTCTGTGCCTCCAACTGTGTTGCAGACACAGTGCCGGTTCCCCCTTTAATGCAAACCTCATTATACCTGTTGTCATAGGACCCGTTTTGAACATCTGTTTGCCTGTGTCCATTTATGCCCATATATGGAGATATCTGTATCTGTCTGTCTGCGTCCATTTTATGCCCATATTTTATGCCCATATATGGAGATATCTGTCTATGGAGAACGCGCGTGCCCGTGGGACGAACGGTTCTCGAGATACGCGGATTACCTACATACATACACACTCACAGATATTTTTTGTTGACTCATGTGGCGTACGTGATGTCAGAGCCTTTTATGAAGTGATGTCACAATGAGTCAGAGCTTTCGCCGATTTCCTCAGAAACAGCCTGATGTCAACAATCAACCCCGCATAAGGAGATTCCGAACGTTTCGCGCCGGTTCGGGAAAACCGCGCGTCGGGTCGGGTCGAGACCCGGCACTGCACTCCGTGCCGCGGCGGGGAACGCGCGTGCCGAATCTGAAGCCGGTGGGACGAACGGTTCTCGAGATACGCGGATTACAAACACACACACACGCACGCAGAGACTTCTCGCATTTATAGATAGATGAGGTTTAACAACACACTCCATTTTTGGGCGTAGCTGCTTTGGGAACTACTGGTTAACTCTGGTTATGGCTGAGTCATGAATGTGACGTCAGAGGTCTGCCCGCCCGCCTCCCTTAAGCTTTTAATATAGGATAAAATCGATCAATCAATCTTTCACAATGTTTGGGCAATGGATTGAGGCTCCTACAATTCTGCAATTTCCAAAGAAACGTGAACTAGACTGCACTCTGTCGAGGTTCCAACTTGCACCTTGTGCACTCGTGGCCTATTTGTGCACCAGCATATGGCCTACTTGTGCGCCAGCATATGGCCTACTTTTGCGCCAGCATATGGCCTACTTGTGCGCCAGCAGAGCGCGCAAGTACTACTTTCGGTGCCGATCGGTGGTATCTGTGTATGTGGGTGGGCAAGTTGGCACTCTAACGTCATAGAAAGTGAGCAGAAACTGACATCGCCACTGCTGATGTCACAGACAAAACTGCCCATACAAGGAGATATGTATGCATGTGTGTCTGTCGTGTATGCTATCATGCTAAGTGAACACTGCTCAAATTGTATTGGAATTTGGGATATGGCATATAGCATCATGTCAAGGCAGTGTTCATCAAGCTGCTTCACGCTAATGAAATATGAGATAGGCTCCTGACCGAGTAGGCTCTGGAACAAATCATAGGTCAGGACTCCTGACCTATGATTTGTTCCAGAGCCTACTCACTTACTTTATTTATAGTGACTAGAAGTTTGCGGCCCTTCGGGCCGCAAAAGTCTAGAGTTCAGGCCGCTGCGCGGCCTTCACCGCCATGCGCGACCTTGTGTAGCGGTTTGGACTGTGAGACCATCCGCCAAGTCGTCTGCGTTTCGTTGTGAGAGGATCGGCCCCCGTGAAAAACGCGTTCTGGCACGAAACGGTTACGTTTCGCGCGTTTGTGACGCCCCCTAGGGGTCGAAGTGGAAATGCTTTTGGGGATTCGTTGAGTATGCCACCCCCGACCTGTGGTTGAAATTCAGTGTTGACTCGACCGATTGTTTGTGATTTATGGCTATTGTTTGCGAAACGGGCCCCTCCCGCTAACTTTGGAAGCGCGTTACGAACGAACGGTATGGACTATCGAAATATCCTTTGACTATGTTTATCGCATGGCTTCATAGATGATGTGTACCGGTTTTTAAGACATTTGACGAAAATATGTAGGAAAAGGAGCAAAAAGTGTGTTTTGGAGAAAATTCAAGATGGCGGAAAATCTATCCTGGCGCAAATGGGCGTGGCCTATATCGGGAGATGCGTCTTGACCCAAGGAATCCAGGGAAAAAATAATTTAAATTTTCCGACCTACGGTTCAACAGTTACAGGCCAAAACGTAAACTGGGCTGTTATAGCGCCACCATGAGGCCAATGAAGGTGGAAAAGTTGATGGTCAGCAAGGAATATGCGTTATTGATTTTTGTATTATGTTTTTTAGACAATTGAACAACTGCTGAACGTGGAGTTGCAGATGCACATACATACATACACACACACTACCCCATTCTGATTAGGTTGTGAGGATGCTTGCCTAACTGGTTAACATGCAAGCATACGTTTATCTTAGAGAGGAACAAGATTGTGCACAATGACATTCCAAAACATAGATCAACATACTACACTCTGGGGCGGCATAGCTCAGGGGTAGAGAAACCGTTATTAGAGCACGAAGGGTTCCCGGTTCGAATCCGGGCTCCCCCTGAGTTGATGTCGAAGGGTCCTTGGGCAAGACTCTGAACCCCACATTGCTCCCGGTGAGCTGGTTGGTGCCTTGCATGGTTTCCTCCGCCACCGGCGGTGTATGAATGTGTGCGTGAATGGGTGAATGTAATGCACAATCTATGTAAATGCTTTGGATAAAAGCGCTATATAAATGCACCATTTACCATTTACACTCTAGGTTGGGCATGATTGGCACTTGAGTTACAATTGGTTAAAAACTTCTGTAATGCTTGTTTTCCATCAACAGGTAAAACGCTTGCAGATATAATTATTAATTAGAAAGATGCAATTCTGGGAAATTGCAAGTGTGATTGCCCTGACGCGAGGATTCCGCTGGGAAACATATTCCGTCTTATCATGGCCATATAATTTGGATATCTCTGTATCTGTCGGTCCTTGTCCCTATTTGAGCAGTACTAACCATTCTGTCCTTATCCCTTTTTGCCCATATATGGAGATCCCTGATGTCATCAATATTAAGCTTATATCTTGGAATGCCCATATATGGACATACTGTGTCTGTCTCATGTGTGTCTATATGACGTCAGACATCTATGATGTCAGTCATCTCCATATTTGGGAAAAGTTAAATTTTTGCATTTTCCCATTCAAGTCAATGGAGAAAATGTATTCATGAATAAATTAAGCTATACGTATCTCTAAGCAAAATGCAAGCAGAAAAGTCCCATTGGCTCAGGGGTAGAGGAACCATCATTAGAACGCAGAAGGTTCCTGAAGGGTTCCCAGTTCGAATCTGGGCTCCCCCTGAGTTAGTGTCGAAGAGTCCTTGAGCCTTGACTCTGAACTCCTAGTTGCTCCCGGTGAGCAAGTTGGTGCCTTGCATGGTTTCCTCCGCCGTCGGTGTGTGAATGTGTGGGTGAATGTAATGCACAATCTATGTAAAGTGCCTTGGATAAAGAAGGTGCTAAAAGCGCTATACAAATGCACCATTTATCATTTACCAATAAAGTCGGTCGATTTGACATACAATATGGCCCAAGTGCGTGCCACCAAAACTGTGCGAGGAGTGGCGCGGCAACATAGTGTTTATCCGGAAAGAAATAAAGAAAGTTGGACAAGTACTATAGTCTGGTTGCCCTCTTAGGGCAACCAAACTAAATATACCAAACATACAGTACATGGGATAAATACATGTACTTGTACTATATCTGCAAGGCTACCTACCACCTATATTATATTTTAGATGATCCTCCCAGTGTGCATTAATGTGTTCAAGGGCTGGAGTGTACCGTGTAATAAAGTGCAATGAGGTATTTTCTATTAACCATTTTGAAGATATTGTAATCTGTTTTCTGCTATAACAAGGACACGAGAACATTAACTACCTCAACAAAACAACCTGATAGACCTGGAAATAGGTTTAGGATATAGACCAACACAGTCAATGGAGAAAAGAGCACCAACAGGGTATATTATCTACCACATAACTTAATTTTACTCTACTCAAAAATCTCCCATCTCTCCCTTACCCTTAAGGCTATGATTACCTGTTTTTTAACTCAATCGCAAGCTTTGACTTTGTACATGGGGTAGCGGTTCAGCCCACAGTCTGCAGGACCGGTTTGGTAAAGCTGACATTTCTTTTGCCTGAAGACAATGTTCTGAAAAACATCATACCATATTATCTTTCGGTTTTGTAACATTGCTCTCAAAAATAATTGGAAATAAATGTTAGATCAATAGCATGAGAAAATGCTGACATAAACCTGTATTTAGGAGTCAACCAGGAAGCATGTGTTCCTCTGTTTCAATGCACATTCATTTATTTCACCATCCTGTGTACAACCATCACAGATTTGTCATTAATATAAATCATATATAAGCATTATTTTGTCTTTGCATGCCTGCAAATGTTGATCAACAGGCAGAAGCAAACAACGAAAGAACAAGTTTATGAATATCTAATCATCATCCTGTTATCAAGCCATGTGTAAATACAAAAATCCTGCTTCATATTATTTGCTTGTCATTGTGACAAAAGCATTTGAGAGGGATTATGCTTGGGCATGCAACAGAGACATAACAATGGTGCCACCTCCCCAAATGAGTCAACCCAAGCCCAGTATTGCATCATGAAACACAGAGAACAATATTTAAATAATTGCACGACAGTGATGAAAAAAATATTAAATGTGTCCATGCCTCCTGAACCTATAGAGATACAGTACACTACAGAAGTGGTATTACTGGCTTATTATGAAATGGAGCATGTCATGTGATTTTTATTATGAATATATTATTAACACTCTTGAATATCTCATTCAATGACGTTAATCATCATCCACTCAGATAAACCAAAGGTTGCTGACACAGTGTGCCACATGCCATGGAAACTCCAGAAGGTCCAACATATTCATTTTAGATTATTATCTAAATAAAATGCAAGATAAGAAATCTACAAGTTATATAAGAGTTGTACAAAATTGTGATGCACTTTGTCATGATTTGTATTTATGTAGCTTTTGTACTGTATGTGCCCACTAAAACAAGCTGCCCAATAACCTGCCGGTATTGCATCAGTCATATGCAGCTCTGAATTAGCAGAGGTGGACAGTATATTTACAGAGACCTGGGGCAATGGGGTGTGATGTAAGGCATGTCTGCTCTTGCCCTATAAACACTGTAACTACAATTACAATGTAACTTAAACTTGAACTAACATTGTCAACATTGTAACTTTTATGTTAGTATCAAGTATCTGCTCTCAATGTAAACGAGAACCATAAGAACATAAGTTAGCCAAATTCACTCAGGGTGGAGGCACAGTACACTATCCAGTTTTATCACCAATGTTTCATACTGAGCTACATAACAGAGGTCAAAGTAGATAGTATTATAATTATTAATAGTCTTGCACCGCTCTACACTATCTTCCTATCTTTTACTATGCACAGCTAGTTCAGACATGATCTCAAGGGAAGACGTGCATTCATACCCTTCAAAGTCCTCTCTCAATTTATTGTTAATGTTTGGCATACAAAGTCACCTAACAGAATATGCACGCACAGTCGCATACAGTCACCATGTGTTATTAAAAAGAAGGGGGAGAAAAAAACACAGGGAGGCAGTCAATGGAATTTGTTCATTATAGCATCCATGGTCAGGACCATGTTTATAATGAATGACAGCTGAATGGTTTATTATTTGTTCTTTCTTGTCCACCAAAATGTATTCCAGAGATTATATATAGGCCTATATATATATAAAAAAAAACTAACAAACAAACAAAAAAACAGTCAGACAGCACAGATTGAAAGGAAGTAACATATATTGTTTGGACAGTACTCTGATGGTGAACTGGACAACAAAAGATGGTTCAGCCTCTTATGTAATCCTCAACACCTGACCCATTGACTCAGTAGCAGACACCACATACAAACATTTTAAATCAAATGTTTCACTTGATGTCATGTCAATAAGCTTGAAAAGATAAACCACTGTTGACAATAAAAAAACTGTAAAATCTGATTTGAATTTACCATTGCCGACTGGTGAAAATAACGTTTCTCTATATATTTTAAAATAGAAAGAAAATAACAATATAATATATTATCAGTGTATCATTTCGTAATTCTCCCTCACTGGCCAGCAGAATTCAGGCTCATCTGAATAAAATATGAAAATAAATACATACAATAATGTAAATATAATAATCTTTTGGCATAGATTGTCATCTATTTTGTATTTCATACTGTATTTCACAGGTCTTTTACATACATATTCTAATCCATCTTAAACACAATAATCATACAATAACATTCAATAGCCATAATATCTCATATCAAATATTGAGAGTAGACACATATCCACACTGTAGGAATTGAAGTTACTTATGTGTACAGCATTGATATACTTGACTACTAAAGGACAAAGTTCATATGATCTACTCAATCTTATCTTTTGAAACACGACACTCTATACAAAGTTCGAATGATTTTTTTCTTTTTCAATTAATAATATTGAATAATCATAAATTGCACAATGAAACCAAATCAAATAAGTCTTCTACAAACAAAATTATCCTGCATTTTCTGTACCTGACATTAAAGTCAGTTGTCCACATTTTACACTGTCCTTACCATGTTTACCTAATACTTCTCAATAGCCACACATATTATAAACAGGAGTCAAAAAACAGCACTTTTAACGGCACAAAATCACAGTACCGGAATGTCCAGCAGCAAACCATGCAAACACATTTGCACATCATTCAGTCATTGCTAGCTACATACATACGCACACTCACCTTAATAAAACATACATACAAACAGACAGACATACAAACAAACAAACACTATCACATACACATAGAATGAGGTTACAGTACAACAGTATATACTGCCCTATGCTAACAATCTGTTGGTACAGAACGTGTCTTAGGATGGTTTATCAGGTCACAAGCTATAACAATCCAACACGTTACTACTATTGACAACAGAGTCAGCTAATCACCATAACCCACAGAGAAGGATATGTGGTAGAGAAGGATACAAATAGAGAATAGGTGATCTAGTTAAACAATAAATAAGGTAATTGGAGAAGGGAAAGTAAAATAAAGTAAAGGACAATGGTAATACTCTAAAGCTTCAGCAATTTAAGCAAAATTTCACCTGAGTGGAAAATGTTATCACTTTTTTTTTATCATGTGTAACATGCCTGTCAAAAGTCATCTACAGTCCAAACAGCTTTCTCACATGGATATGATCTACACAGCAATATAATCAACACACACACAAATGTTTCACCAGGGTCAATTATCACTTTAGGTGTTGACACTTTAACTTTAACAAGTCAAGAACACTTTGGTAGAGGTTTGGGTTGTGTAGTAGTGTAGTCTTGCCACTAAAAGGTGGACAAGAAATACAAAATAATAGCTCCAATAATATGCTCCTCATTGACTTAATTACACAAAAAAAAATGTTTTTTCTTTTTTAAATATATAGGGCCTATATACATATAAAAGGCCAACTTCCTGTTGATTTAGCAATTTTTATTAGGGATGAAATCCCAGACTGGATTTGCAGATCCGGATCTTCAAATGGTAAAATCAACAGGAAGTTGACATTTTTATTTGAAAAACAACCTCTATCAAATTGTTCTTGTTCTTGTCCTCTAACACCATTTTCCAGAAAAACACAAGTGACATAAGACTAACAGGCAGAGATCTTTATACAGTGAAAATTAAAGGATACTGTGTGAATAAAACATTTTCTCATTTATCACCATGTCTCCATGACCCCTCTACCTTGAGCAAATACTTTGGTCCTAGTGGATATTTTTCATACCAGACGGACAGATACTGCATTAATTTAGCAGTGGCTACAACTGAAAAAGAAAACTTGAAATGTAAGACAGGTTTTAAGAACTAAAGACAGGTTTGAAACTATTTGTAAGGAATGTTCCCTGCCTGTAAAGTCAAAAATCTTGTGAGAGCATTTTCTCATGCTCACATGTATCTGCTGATACAGCCATTTGGTATGCCAATAAGAATTTTCAAAATGTGTAGAATGTGAGTGAGGAATGCAGCTTTTGAAAAGTACTAATCGACCACATTACTTTGACTGGGATTTTGTACACAAGACCATTAGATCATCAATCTGATCTGAGGATGCTATCAAGCCAAGTGGCAACTTTCTGTGCTATATGTGCTATGCATTGAAAGGGTACAGATGTAAAAGGGAAGATAGGAGGATCGAAACAAGGGAAGGTATACAAAAAAGAGGGTGTTTAGTTAATTGCTTAGGAAAAAACACTCAAGGCAGAGTAAGTCTCCTTAATAAACCAGATTGTTGACTGTAGTCCTGAAAAACAAAACAAAAAAAAACAACATAAATTGTATATTTTCACTGAAAACCTAAACATACAGTACATTGCATGTAAAAATAAAACAGGACTGGCCACGAGGGGCCTGTGAGTGAAGAAGAAGTTGTCCCTGCTGCATCACAAATCACAATCCTGAATTCCCAGCCTCAGCATTGGGTTTCTCCATATGGGCAGACTCCTGACTGCAGCTGCCCTCTGCTGGACAAATTGTGGAATTGTTCTCAGTGGTTGGGGAGGCTTCATCAAGGTTTAGGCCTTTCATTTGGGACTTCACAGGGCTGCTACTGTGACTGCGACTGCAACTACGACTGCGGCTACGATGGCTGCGGTGCTTCCCCCTTCCGGGGCTGGGACTGCGGGACCCGGTTTTCATGAGGACAACAGTACTGTCGTCCTCAGAGCTGAAATCAGAGCTGTCTGAAGCGCTAGCTTCAAGGTCTGCGGAGGGAAGCTGGATCTGAAATAAAAACCAAGGTAGAAAAAGCAGATGAGTACGAGAGATCAAAATATCAGAGGGAAATAAGAAATATGAAATGTGATTAGAGGAAATAGCCGGCTGGGTTCATAAGGGTGTTCTAAATTTATGAGGAGGTGGACATGAACAGGAAAACGGACAACTTAATTATCATGATCACCTGAAATGGCTCCGATACGCCCACAATTGTGCTCATGTTGTTGCTATAGTAACCCAAGATAAAGTCCCCTGAGCCCTTGGGTAACTCCTCCTCTGTAAATGCCACCTGGAAAAGAGGCCAATAAGAGGGGGCATGATTAATCAAATGCAACAGAAAATTACCACAAAAGAAAACCTTGCATTCCTCCAGTCTTACCTGCTGTTCTTGTCGAGGGATATCAGATTCATCTTGCTTGGCCCATATGTACCCAACATAGTCCTTGTGGTGTTTGAACCCCACCTAGAAAATCACAGATCAAAAATCGCTGGCATGTACCGTGATTCTTACATTAAATTGTTAATGCATTCAAATCTAGATACAGTAAAAGTAAGACTAGTTACCTTGTACAACCCAATCCAATCCCAAGAGCTGCGGGAAAAGTTCGGTGTCGTTTTGAACGTAGCTTTGGCCTCTTCAATAGTATTCCACTCATCCTCCACCATGAGCGTCACCAGTGGGACGTCCACCTTGTATGGGAACTGACGAGCACATTTACAACGGCGATCAAATCAATAAAGAATCAAATGGTGCATTTATATAGCGCTTTTATCCAAGGCACTTTACATAGATTATGCATTACATTCACTCACACATTCATACACCGATGGCAGAGGAAACCATGCAAGGCACCAACCTGCTCACCGGAAGCAACTATGGGTTCAGAGTCTTGCTCAAGGACTCTTCGACATTAACTCAGGAGGAGCCCGGATTCAATCTGGGAACCCTTCGTGCTCTAATGACGGTATCTCCACCCGTGAGCTATGCCGCCCTATATCTACCAAGGTTGAAACGTCAGACAGTCATGTTTACAACATCACACAGTCCCTTTCTGGATGTCTCACCTGTAGGGTGAAGATGGAGTAGACTGGCTTGTGGTCACTGACAGTGTATTCCATGTGACTACGGTAGCAGTGCTGTGTCACCTTGGTTCCGCTGGTCAGCCCCGACATGGAGCTGCGCTTCCCTGCAGTGTGCTGGTTGCCAGCAGGCGCTGTGGCCCTCAAACGCCACAGGATCCTGTCAGTCCATGCTGGCTTACGTTTCTTACCACTGGGCAGGAAAGAGAGAGAAAGAAGAGTAGTAACCAAATGCCCTCATTTACCAGCAAATATCAATGAAACGTTGTGTCAGCGTGGATAGACAAAGCAATCTGCATTCACCAACCTTGTATCATATGTATCTGACCCAACATCAAACTTGTATGTTGGTGAGAATTTCAGCGGCCCTTCTAAGAATCCCTCCAGGACAGTCTCACTATCCTTAGCCATGTTCAGCTGCAGGGATGACAGTGACATAGGTTAGAACTAGCCTGGTAAAAACCAGACCGCACAAAACCACCCCATGGCGGTGCAAAACGAAGTGTGTGAAAGAAGCTGGCCCGCCAGGCTAGGTTAGAACACACTGCTGTCACAATCACAGGGGAGTCGTTCACATATTCTTTACTTACTCACAAGAACAATCATTGTCTGCCCTCTGGTGGTATAAGATACATATGAATGAATAATATAAAATAATGTGTGGTGGGATAGACGCAACCGAGTATTTCCCGGTGAATCTGTGCGCAACGGTGGGGGCTTGGGAGTGTGGGGGACACTAACCACTGACTATTGCTGATGATGGAGAGGTTATATAGCTTAGCTTTTATGTATTATGTTATGTAATGTAATCTTGCCGATTTAGTAAGAGACTCGTCGCCAATTGCAAGATATTTAAAATGTATTTGGGGCCATGATGATATCCTTTCTTCCCACAACAAGGATTTATATTGTCTGTGTTATTGTTTACAACCACAATTATTCACGTGTGGCAAGATCGCGGTTCACTAGTTTTTAGTAGGCTATAGACTCGAGGTGGGTGAAGCCTTTTCAGAAGTTAATTTAATGTTTTCCATTTAATGATTTCCTTTATCCTCATCTAATCTTGCGCTAATGCACGCAACTGTTTTTGCCATGTTTTAAGGCCATGTATGCTTTTCAGAAGTTAATTTAATGTTTTCCATTAAATGATTTCCTTTATCGTCATCTTCCGCTAATGAACGCAACTGTTTTCGCCAGGTTTTAAGGTCTTATTTTAGTTGTTTCTCATAAGCTCGCAACCCTCCTTAGCCATCGGCCCCCACCTTTGCGCACAGATTCACCGGGAAATACTCGGTCGCGGGATAGACAGAGTAGAATGCAGTTCAACATGCGTTTCCAGCCAGATAGGCAAGGCATTATGACACACATGCTAACAAGAAGTCTGAACAGTTTTTGTGTTGGGTTTTCTTTCTAACTATTTATTTTACCTGATCCTTTTCCCACAGCATGGAGAGTTTGTTGTTATCAATGGCTGACTTCACCACTTGCATTTCGAGGTCATCAATGCGGAAATTCAAATCCCCAAACCAGAACACCACACTGTGAAAACAGTACAGTAATAGCAACCACATTCATCCTCTAACATTTTCTCACCACAGATGAATGAAAGTGCCAGTAAACATGACACATGCCAGTAAACATTATACATAATCATGTGCATGCATGCAAATGAGTGTGCATATGCAGACATGATTGTTTTATGTGTGTGTGTGTGTGTGTGTGTGTGTGTGTGTGTGTGTGTGTGTGTGTGTGTGTGTGTGCGTGCGTGCGTGTGTGCGTGCGTGCGCGTGCGTGCACGTACGTATGCGACCATGTGAGAGAGAGAGGCACTGAGGCAGAAAAAAATTAATGTTAATTCAACCCAGAAATCTTAAAATTAGACCCTTGTGGGTCTATTTTCTTAAATGAACACTGTGGATTTATTTGGCCAAAGACGTCGGACACCCATCTGAAAAGATGTTGTAGAGACCCCATAAAAGAAGATTTGTGTTGTTTTGTTCAAAATGATTCAAAATTGTTTCCTGATTTTTGGAATTTCTTTCAAAAAAAAAAAAAAAAAATGCAGATCTTGTAGGTCAGCTATTTTCAATGTAATGCTATATCAACTAATTTTGCTGGGGAGTGCAACCCCCTCAGGGACTCCACTTTGAGAACCACTGGTGTAGACTGGTGTAGGCTGCTGACTCACTCGTGGTCGAGCACCCCCGTGGCAGCATGGCTCTCAAACTGCTGCTGCTGCAGGATACTCTCGAAATCTTCCATACGCTGCTCTGAGTTCTCCATGTGCGCCGGCAGGTGGCAGTTCAGGAAGCAGATGGTGTGACCAAACACAGACATGCGAGCACTAACTCCTCCTTTATTCCCCTACAAAAAGTAAAGACAGAGGAAAGGAGAGGGAATGATGATATAATAATAAAGAGAGTCATGGTGCATTCAAACCTGAAGAGATATCGCTTCAATCGCTCGCGCTGGTCAGTGTTGGAAATTAATTAGGTCACGTCAGAATCAAGGTAAAACACCTGGAAACTTTTTGAGGCCCAAAACCCAACACCCAAAACATTTCCGTGTCTACGGACAACATCAGCGCTGATTGGCTGTCAGGACGCGATGGGTGGAGTCGGGGGGAAGCGAAGGTCGCTTCAGTTGGATTTCAGTTGGGGCGAAGATACCGAGGCGACCATTCGTGTCGTTCGCGCCGCCCCGTTATGAGCTTTCGCGCCCGGTCGCACCGCGCTCGTCGTCTCGTCTTTGCATTCACTTTGTATGTAAACGCACAGCTCGAACTATCCAGGTTTGAACTCACCATCAGAGTGCAAAGGCTGGAAAGAGACAGGATTATTTTGAAATATTGATTTAGCATGTGGTTATTACTGATTATATACACATATTATATTAAATATAATCTCTCAAGACTTAAACATGTAACGTTATCAATAAACCTTTTTACCAAATGGATTCACAGATTGTATTAAATACATTTTAAATAAAGAGAATGATGTGTGTATGTTGTTTGTACATGTATCTTTTTTAAAGATTTTGTTTTGGGATTGTATTGGTAGGACAGTAGACTGACAGGAAATGGGGGGAGAGATGGGGAGTGACACGCAGCAAAGGTTGTCCGGCAGGCATCCATGCCTAAGTGGTATGCACCCCTGTACATGTATCTTCTTGTGATTTTTATTTTATTTTACTTCTTTCTTTATTGATGATACATTTGTTCAACTTCTTACATCCATTCTGTATTCTGTGAATGTTACTTATCTATCTATAAATGCGAGAAGTCTCTGCGTGTGTGTGTGTGTGTTTGTAATCCGCGTAAATGAATGCCCCCATATATGGGCATAAAATGGATAAAGGGACACAGACAGACAGATTCAGAGATCTCCGAGAACCGTTCGTCCCACGGGCACGCGCGTTCCGTCCCACGGGCACGCGCGTTCTCCATATATGGGCATAAAATGAATGCCCCCATATATGGCCACGGCACGGAGTGCAGTGCCGGGTCTCGACCCGACCCGACGCGCGGTTTTCCCAAACCGGCGCGAAACGTTCGGAATCTCCTTATGCGGGGTTGATTGTTGACATCAGGCTGTTTCTGAGGAAATCGGCGAAAGCTCTGACTCATTGTGACATCACTTCATAAAAGGCTCTGACATAACGTACGCCACATGAGTCAACAAAAAATCTCTGTGAGTGTGTATGTATGTAGGTAATCCACGTATCTCGAGAACCGTTCGTCCCACGGGCACGCGCGTTCTCCATATGGGCATAAAATGAATGCCCCCATATGAGAACCGTTCGTCCCACGGGCACGCGCGTTCCGTCCCACGGGCACGCGCGTTCTCCATATATGGGCATAAAATGAATGCCCCCATATATGGGCATAAAATGGATAAAGGGACACAGACAGACAGATTCAGAGATCTCCGAGAACCGTTCGTCCCACGGGCACGCGCGTTCCGTCCCACGGGCACGCGCGTTCTCCATATATGGGCATAAAATGAATGCCCCCATATATGGGCATAAAATGGGACACAGGCAAACAGATGTTCAAAACGGGTCCTATGACAACAGGTATAATGAGGTTTGCATTAAAGGGGGAACCGGCACTGTGTCTGCAACACAGTTGGAGGCACAGACAGATACTCCATATATGGGCATAAAATGGACGCAGATAGACAGATATCTCCATATATGGGCATAAAATGGACCCAGAACTATAACTGCAGTGATCTCCATATATGGACATAAAATGGACGCCGACAGACAGACAGACAGACAGATACAGATATCTCCATATATGGGCATAAATGGACACAGGCAAACAGATGTTCAAAACGGGTCCTATGACAACAGGTATAATGAGGTTTGCATTAAAGGGGGAACCGGCACTGTGTCTGCAACACAGTTGGAGGCACAGACAGATACTCCATATATGGGCATAAAATGGACGCAGATAGACAGATATCTCCATATATGGGCATAAAATGGACCCAGAACTATAACTGCAGTGATCTCCATATATGGACATAAAATGGACGCCGACAGACAGACAGACAGACAGACAGACAGACAGATTGGAGGCACAGACAGATACTCCATATATGGGCATAAAATGGACGCAGATAGACAGATATCTCCATATATGGGCATAAAATGGACCCAGAACTATAACTGCAGTGATCTCCATATATGGACATAAAATGGACGCCGACAGACAGACAGACAGACAGATACAGATATCTCCATATATGGGCATAAATGGACACAGGCAAACAGATGTTCAAAACGGGTCCTATGACAACAGGTATAATGAGGTTTGCATTAAAGGGGGAACCGGCACTGTGTCTGCAACACAGTTGGAGGCACAGACAGATACTCCATATATGGGCATAAAATGGACGCAGATAGACAGATATCTCCATATATGGGCATAAAATGGACCCAGAACTATAACTGCAGTGATCTCCATATATGGACATAAAATGGACGCCGACAGACAGACAGACAGACAGACAGACAGACAGATACAGATATCTCCATATATGGGCATAAATGGACACAGGCAAACAGATGTTCAAAACGGGTCCTATGACAACAGGTATAATGAGGTTTGCATTAAAGGGGGAACCGGCACTGTGTCTGCAACACAGTTGGAGGCACAGACAGATACTCCATATATGGGCATAAAATGGACGCAGATAGACAGATATCTCCATATATGCATGGGCATAAAATGGACCCAGAACTATAACTGCAGTGATCTCCATATATGGACATAAAATGGACGCCGACAGACAGACAGACAGATACAAATATCTCCATATATGGGCATAAATGGACACAGGCAGACAGATGGTCAAAACGGGTCCTATGACCAGGTAAAAAACAGGTATAATGGGGTTTGCATTAAAGGGCGGGGCATTCATTCCCTATTTACATTGTTCTGAGTTGGCCAGGTCGCCGACTAGACGCTGGTAGCTTCTAGTAATATAAAATAAAAAAGAGAATGAATGAGTGATTAAATGTGGCATTAAGAGAGGATGTCTTGCATGTAGGAGTGGTTTCAGTGCCGTGTGACCTGGCTGACCCCATGGCTGCAATGGGAGAGCTGTGTCTGAAGACAGGAAGTGTACACATACACCAGGGACCAGTGAATGATTCACAGAATAAATATTTAAGGAGGTTTTCAGTGTGAAGACAGAAAGAGATTGTAGATTTCCTCCCACAGCTCCCTCTGCTATTCTTCTGACCAACTGAATTACTTGAGACAGAAAAAGAGATCTGCAGAATGTACTGCTGATGCCTATCTTTGTCAATACACGTTGGACACTTAGCAATAGGGTGCACACTGCACAGTGCACAGTGCATATTCTGTGGATGTGACCCATATGGATCCAGTTTCACTCTGGATTTTGCAGTAGATAGCCTATACTTCAGCAGCAAATGCATTCAGAGAAGCAACACAGCAAAATTGTGTTGCAGCAGTCAATGGTTGGAACCCTTCATTCCATTCAATTAGAGCACCACCTTCTGGCCATTAGATGTAGCAGACATCCCTGACAGTAGTGGGTAAAGGTGTCCTAAGACAACCCATGCTGTTACAGTACAGCTAACTATAAACTAGGGAAATATATGTCATAACAGTCAGCGGGAAGAGAAATAGAAAGGTAAAAAAAAGCTCCATCAATAGCGACAGATGTCCTGAGATCGCAGAAAGATACGCTTAGCAAAGGATAACGCATGTCAGAAGTCCCAGCCCGTAGCCAATCACGGAAGCCAATCAGAGAGGGGCAAAGGATGACGTCAAAATATCAAGGCATATATAAGGGCCACGAGAGAGGCCGTCTATGCACGTAGATGGGCATAAAAGGGCATATGTCTGATATAGCTTGAGGATTGTGGGATTGGTGAGCTTCACATGACATTTCGCCCAACCAGACAATAAATGGGCCAATCTCCATGATTAGTCAAGTTTCACATGACATAATAATATCTTACTATAAAACGGGTGAAGGGGGCACAAATCTCTAGTAATAAATAAAAGAGTATTACCTTTCTGGTTGTATCTAGCAGGTTTGTTGATTAAGTTGCTGACCAAGAAAGCCCTCCTCTGTCAAACCCTCTGTGTATGCCTTGCATAGCTCAGTAACAGTTTAAAGAAAAGGGTGACAGTAGGTATCTCACCCAGTAACCCCCCAGGCCTGTGCGGGTGGTTTCGGTCTGGACTTCTCGGAGGAAGGGCAGATGGTAGTATTTAGCAAACACCAGCAGCAACACACCTTGCATCCTCTGGGAGGTCACCTGAGAAACAGATATAGGACATGATAGAGACAAACATTGTCAGAGACAAAAATGAAGGAATGACAATAGACAGAGAGGAATAACAAGAACCATGGGAACAGGAATAGAAGGTAGTTAAGTAAGTAATTTGACTGCTGCTACTTTATGTGTATTCTTGATAAAGCAATATTAAAATAGGGGGCTCTTCAGTAATGATCATCTGTTTATCTGAGGTCAGTGTTAGGGCCAGACCGATATATTGGTCAGGCCGATATATAGGCCATTATTTCACTTTTTTTGACAAGGCAATTATGCAGCATATGCATAGTAGTAGTAGTACTGTAGTAGTAGTTTAGGAAAAACATTCCAAAATAGCTGATCTGCTGTACAAGCTCACATCTAGATTGGCTATTTTTTTGAACATTTGTTAATAGTTAAGTTGTTCAATAAAATGACTCTACAAGCTTGCATCGCCACACATTGCAAGCTTAAGCTATATTTCTACTATTAAATTGTTATTAAAGTATGCTTGTTAAATATGACATTTATTAGTATAATTACGTTATTTATCATATCTGCTGTGTACAAAAAAAGCCTTAAAAAGCCTAAAGGCAAACAGAAATATAATAAGTACAATTGTGGGATAAATTTCCCACTGCAGTCAGAACTGCAGACTCACTCCCAATTTACTTTTAGTCTGAAGACTCGTCTCTTCAACACTCCATATAAGCCATGCCTATTTCTTTTTGCTACAACTCCTACAGATTTTGTCCAAAACCCACACAAATTTGTACACCTCCCTCAAGTCATGTGATCAAGATGTATCTGTCAGTTTTCTTTCTTCATATTCCATTCTGATTGGCTTCCAAAGTTTGCGTGGACTGCACTTTTCGAGTTTATTTGTTCTCTTGGTTTGGTTCTTGAAAAAATATTTTTCTTGACCACAAATGTTAAGAATGTGAGCATGTTGATTAGATTCTAGGTTAATTGTTTACCTACGGTATCCAAGCTTCTTCATTGTTCTCTCTACTTATGTGAGTACTTTTTTACCTTGTTATTTACCACTGGATAAGAAGTGCCTGAATTGTAAACATTGTGTACATTTTGGACCTTTTACATTTACATTATTTTAGTTTTTACAAAATATCTGCAAAAAAATCAATTATTGGTAGTTCTCCAAAATCTAGAAAGGCATTGGACCCAAAGGTCTGTCATTGGTTGTTAGCTCTAGTCCATGTTTCTATAAGCAAATAGTCTGAGCAACACAGCACACTGCCTGTCCATCTCAGCTCTCTCTCCCTCTCCCTCGCTCCCACTATCTCTCTCTTTTGCATTTCCATTGTGCCCTGCAGCACGCTGTGGCCCAGCTCGCCCGCTGTTTTGCATGATGCGCTGAACATAAAGGAGGCCACAGCTAGCGGTCCACCCTTGCTGTCTAAACAGGAAGTGCATTTAAGGAGGAAACATGATGTATGAATTGACAGTCCTGGGGATGACAACAATTCCCACACTGCATCCATTTGTTTGGCTTTGAGTCAGACCGTCTCTCCTTTTATACAGCCTTGACATTTGTCTTGTATTTCATGTTACATAATGTATGCGAGTGTGTGTGTGTGTGTGTGTGTGTGTGTGTGTGTGTGTGTGTGTGCTTGTGTGTGTGTGTGTGTGTGTGTGTGTGTGCGTGCGTGCGTGCGTGCGTGCGTGTGCGTGTGCATGTGCATGTGTGCGTGTGTTTGCAGTGTTATGACTCGGCTGTACAAGGAGACAGCCATAGAAACAAGAGAGGACATGTCATAGGTTCATGGCAGATATTTATGGTGCTCAAATCACACCCCATCCCCCAACCCCAGGGCTGGGAGGCCTAATCACACTCGCTGTGTGTGAGAAATGGGGGCACACATCACCCACGTGAGAGAAGGACCTCTCGTTTGTATACTCACTGGCTATTTGGATGATATGGTTGCGTAACAGCATCCACTGAACCATAAACTAGACTGACCTAGGGTATTTGTTCTTGTGTGTGGAATGAGAAATGAGCATAAAAAAGTGTGTGTGTGTGTGTGTGTGTGTGTGTGTGTGTGTGTGTGTGTGTGTGTGTGTGTGTGTGTGTGTGTGTGTGTGTGTGTGTGTGTGTGTGTGTGTGTGCGTGCGTGCGTGCGTGCGTGCGTGCGTGCGTGCGTGCGTGCGTGTGTGTGTGTGCATGCACATTCTCACTGGTCTACTCTAGTATGTTTGTACTTGCACAGTACACACATGAAAGATCTTGTGAGTAGACTACCTCACGGACGGAGTGAGAGTAGACTATATATAGGCCTATATAATGAGTATTCATACCATACTGTACATAGACCACTTTCTTCTCATATGGAATATCTATAAAAAAAAGTAAATATATAAAGACATTAAGATGACTCATCGTTCTACTTTGTTGGAGTAAACTGTATTGGTCAGGGGAATTCTCTCTCTCTCTCTCTCTCTCTCTCTCTCTCTCTCTCTCTCCACACACACACACACACACACACACACACACACACACACACACACACACACACACACACACACACACACACACACACACACACACACACACACACACACACACACACACACACACACACACACACACACACAGTATATATATAAAGGTCACGGAGGGCGCACTCATCATTGATTATGAGAAGGTTTAAGCTAGTCAAGCAAGCCAACAGACAGCCGGAGGACAGCATCAGTCTCACTGTCAGAGGTCCATCAACACGACCTATCAATGCGATCCAAAAATAACACAGCACTCAGGGAGCAATTCTTTTCTGCCTCTCCACACTCAACAGCTGATTCATGTTCTCTGAATCACTACTCCCGTCTCCAACAAAGACACACATATGAACACACGTGTATGCACGCACACACACACACAAATGGCATGAATGGACAGAATGTTAAATCGATCAAATGTAAGTGAAATTCCCCTGACCAACCAATACAGTTGGAGTATTCTGCTGCGTGTTGTGAGCTTGCTCATGAGCTTGCTCAACAGTGGCAGATAATAGATTTAAAAAAAGAATCAGCCTGTCTATATAACACAATCACATGCTCTGAAAACCAAACGCACCAAAACAGCAGCAGAAAGCGAGGCTCACTCATTCAACACTCATGTGTGAATAGTTTTAATTTCTGAATATGTATTTATGTACTACTGTGTACTACTAGTATAGTCAAACCATTACTGACCAGCACATAACCGAAGGGGCTGAGACGCTCCATGCAGACCTCGCTCCACTGGTCCGTAAAGAGGACATCTTTCAGCCGTTTGTTAATCATAGAGTTCACTTCTTGTAACCTTGAAGAAAAACAACAAAAACACACACGCACACGCACACGCACACACACACACACACACACACACACACACACACACACACACACACACACACATACAGTCAACATTGACAGGGAAATTGAAAAAAGAGAGTAGGCATTGATAAAGTAATGGGAACTGCAAAGAAAGTAGCTCTACGGAATCACTGTAGTTCAACACTGTATTTCAGTTAAATGGACCACAGTGAGAATGAACATTAATGGAATATCAGGCTTTTCTGAGGAAACAGCTGGCTGGCCATCAACATGAACAAAACACTCACCCGATGATGTACATATCTGTGTTTCCATCGCCGATATTCAAGCCAAGCAATGAGGTGATGTCATCAGGTGGCATGGCCGAGCCCACATTCCAAGTGATCAAGTGTAACCTGCGAAAGTCGAAGGTGAATGCATCCCTTGATTTAACTATATGTCAATAGTGGCGCTTCCATAAAGCCGGTTAGGGTTAGGTGTAGGGTTAGTGTCGGAATGGGGGGATGTCTGAATGGCAGCATGTCTGAATGGAGAGATGCACCCGTTTATTTTACGGCGCTGTTGTGTGCACTGTGTGCAGTGCAAGCCTCGTCCGTCACATCACCCAAGTAAATCCTGGCTAACACTTTGTCGACACACCGTGTTGCGTGCCAAAAGTGACCGGTCTACAAGCTCACAGGCTCAGCACCTCGCATCCACGACACGTTGTGAGCTTGCAGATCGGCCACCTTCCAGACGCAGAGGTCTCTTCGAATTTCTGACAATTTGCTTCCTATTTTCGATAAGGCTTATGGAAACGCAGCTACTGACATCCTGTCAAATTTTGTGTAAATAAATTGCTGAGTAAATAAAGGTGATTCTGAGTCTGAGGATGTTATCCTGGAGGACTTATGGAATGTATAGTGTAGATAGATAGTCCATTTCATACGATAAGCACAGACTTAATGTGCTTTGTATGTGGCCTTAATCATTTTCACAAACAGCCAATCTACAAGCTCAGAACGCATTTCAATGTGACATGTTGTGAGCTTGTAGAGCTGCTATTTTTTTAAATGCCCGCCTAATGTACAGTATAACAACATGCTCAAAATAGGGATGCCAGAGTGAAAGTGGTTAATATATTTATTTAGCTGTAGGGCAGACCCCTAAGCATAGGCAATGTAGTCAGATGTCATAAACCTGCCTGGCATGGATATAGAAAAAGATGTTTCACTCAAAAATATCAGTTAATTCGGGATCTAGTTTTGAAATCCTATATTCAATAAGTATATTTTCGACATTATTATCTTTATTCTTACCAATTTGTGAGACTATCAGATGAATATAAACATAATCAGTGGGAATAGGACTTCATAGGTCAGTGTGACACTTGAATCTCTAAATTCACTCATCTACTACTACACTTAATCTTTCTCAGTTTACTTGGAATTCAACAAGTTAATGGGCAAAAAATGAATTTGGTCTTTGGTATACGGTCCTGTAGCCAGAAGCCTATTAAAGTCTCCAGGATACAATTGTAAGAAAAGATGACTAGGATGTAGCCATTACATTTAAGTATATCATACTTTCTGTTCCAACATTAATCAATGTCAGTTGTCTGGAAATGAAACTGTCTGAGATGCATATACCGGTATTGAGACATGAGAAACTCAAGGCCTGCAGTGTAAAACAATGTGGTGAAACTCAAAACATAATTTATCACACACAGACTTCTGTCTTGCTCTTCGCTACGTCTGTTTCAAAATAATATGCCATAATATAGAACATGGAACTTGCCTGAAGTCTTCCACTGTTTGGGGCGGTGTGTCTGCAGTACCTGCCACAGAGAAGGCCCTGTGAGCATGGGAGGTGAGGTGGGAAGGCAGAGGCCTGGGAGGCTGCGGATGTGGAACTGAAGCGGCCCTTACAGGATGGTGGCCTGGGCCTTTAGGGCCAGCCTTCACAGTGGGCTCTCCTATGGGTTTGGCCGCCGCAGGTTGCGGGGACTTGGAACGACTGGGCGCGGCCCCATCAGGAACGGATTGGTCCTCGTTGGCCACCGGTGTAGGCTCGGGTTTGGGCTCAGAAACATCCACAGAGTCCTCTACCCTGGGGACTCTCTGAGGCCGCCGGGGCCGAGCTGGAGCAGCAGGCTGGGCAGGAGCGGGACTGTTGGCTGGTGCCTCTGTACCTGGTGGCAGCACTTCAGTGGCTGTTGAAACTTCTGATGCTCCAGATTGGCTGTCAGCTTGTATCTGGCTTTGGCTCTTATCACCTAGATCCATTTCCTAAAGTATCTGTGTAGAGAAATCAATTGGCATATTTATAATGGCAGAGATATGTGGCAAAATATGCATATATATATAAATATATTTATACACACATTTATGCCCATATATGGAGATATGGAGACATTCCTGATGTCCACATCACTGTGGCGCGACCCGCCCTTTAGGGCGAGGTCCCTTGTCGCCCTGAGGCGTCTTACTGGTATTATTTGTGCTATTTCCTTGATATATGACAAAAAACATATACAAAAAACATATAGAATCAACTCTGGAATTCCGTTTTTGTTTGCCACTGATCATAATCATGAAGTTGGTTCAGTCATCAGCAAGATGAGAAGACTCTTGCTATAAATGTGCACTGAAGTGCCATCTGAATTTGGTCTACTGAATGGAGAAATCAACATGCGCACTCTCCTTCATCTTTCATCAGGATCCTGATGAGTTATAGGCCAAAACATGAATTTGCCAGTTATAGCGCCACCATGAGTGTGATTTAGAAGATTCAGGGTGGCAGTTCTTCCTTGGCCTGAAAAGTTTGAAGGAGGGGAAACAATAGCAAGTCAAAACGAGCACAGGTCTCCACCAGGCCGTGCGTCCTGGTGGTGCTACTGTATTATAGGCCAATGTAAAAAGGGTGGCATGTGTTCTTCACCTTAGATATTTCATGGCAATCGGACGCTGCATGCATGATTTGAAGCATTGTTCCAAAAATATGTTTTGCTAAAGTCTACCTGCTGGTGGCGCTATAACAAGCCAATGTGAAAAAGGTAGCATTTGTTCCTTGACCTAGTGGGAATATGTGTGGCAATTTTCACGGTAATCGCAAGCAAGGTTGATGATTTGAGGCATTTTGTTCAAAAACGGAGCAATCCTGCAAACTTTGGAAGCTAATATTAGCCAATCAGGATGGAATATGAAATATCAGACGGATCGTACTTGATCACATGACTATAGAGATACTGTGTACCGATTTGCGTGATTTTTGGATAAAATCTCAAGGAGTAATATCCAAAAATGCGTTTTACACAAGTCGGCCCAAAGGTGGCGCTATAAAAGGCTGATGTGAAAAATGCAGGGCAAAGGTTTATCCTTAGCCTCTAGGGAGTGCGCTTACAAAGTTTGAAACTGATCGGTGGAGTTATAGGTAAAACCACAAATCGGCCTGTTATAGCGCCACCATGAGGCTGATTTAAAAAAAATTAAGTGGCATTTCTTCCTCGGCCTAGTGGGAATGTGTGTGTGCGATTTCATGATAATTGCACTTTGCGTTTGTGATTTGAGGCATTTTGTTCAAAACGGCTCAATCCTACAAACTTTGGAAGCCAATTTTAGCCAATCAGGATGGAATATGCAAATTCGGATAGATCTGTGTCGATCACATGACTGTCGAGATACTGCCTACCGATTTGTAGGATTTATGGACAAAATCTGTAAGAGTAGTGCACAGAAATGTGTTTTGCAAACATCGGCCACTAGGTGGCGCTAGAAAAGGCCCATTTGAAAAATTTAGGGCAGAGGTTCTAGATTGGCATCCAGGGAATGTGTGTGCTCACTTTGGCAGCGACCGGGCCAACGGCGACTGAGATTAGGTGCTCACAAACTGCGAGGACGCACGGACGGACGGACGCACGGACGGACGGAGGGGAAAACATACTCTCCCCCATGCCTTCGGCTGGTGGAGACAAAGATGGAGGGAATCAGTGCACAGCACTCACTACTTCACTGTGTTATTCAAACTTTCTTACACTTCACTGTAACTGCACAAATGTAATAAACACAAAGCTTATCAGCCTCTCTATTATACCCAAGCTACTTGCCACTCTGCTGGTAACCACAGAGATGATCAGTCTGTTCATTACAGCTCAGAACACCAACTCTCAGCATGGAGTTAACAACAACACCAAGTATGAACAGTGAGCAAGGAAAGACTGCCGTCATGTATTATGCTCCACACAAGTGGGATAGACTTCAGGACTCTCTGAAACTGGTTTGATTGGTCTCAATAGACCGTTTGTCAGCCTTCTGATTGGTCCCTGAGACTCCCTGACTGGCCAACCAGAAAAAAACATTCACTTTTTGCTATCGGGGGTGGAGTTTGTGCAGTGGAGAATGTTAAATGTGGCTTTCAAAACTGTCCGCAGTGCGCGACACGGCGATCGCCCGGTACGGCCGCGATCTCGGCCGTGATCTCGCTCATCATAATGAATAAGCTTCAACAAACTAGTTCACATGGACCATATCAATGGTCTAAGAGTCACGATTGGGTACATATATTTTAAATGGGCAGAATTACGAAAAGCCAGCCTATTATGTGAGGTTAGGATTATAGTTCTGTCCTCTTCCTACCCAGGATGCAATGCGCGGTCTATTCTCTTTCTGATCCAGAGGATTAAACTAATTAAAACATTTATTTTCGGGGGGAAAACTACTGTTTTGCTATGTAATTACTGTACCTTTTTCTTCCCTTTTTATTAATATCACGTAGATGTGTTTTTTGTGGTACTTTATATAGCTGTAATGAGGCTATGAAGGGAAAAAAAATCCCATCCACTACCACTATAAAAGAATCTGCAAAGAGGATTCTGTCCCACTGGGATTAAACAAATTAAAACATATATTTTCGGGTAAACCCCCTGTTTTGCAATGTAACTACTGTACCTTTGTCTTCCCTTTTTATTAATATCACCTAGATGTTTTTCCTTTGGTACTTTATATAGCTGTAATGAGGCTATGAAGGGAAAAAAAAATCCCATTCACTGCCACTATAAAAACAATCTGCCCAGGGTCAAATGTCCTATCATAGTAACAGGGCAGAATGGGGCGGGATTTGCAAAAGGGCTTATTGAGATATGTAAAGTGCTTCTTGAGGGCAGGGTGACTGTACAATACATGCTTTGTGTAACAACAATATATATATATTTTTAATTTTCTTTGCATCTGTAACGTTATACTGTGATTCGATTGCCTGTTGTGTTATTGTGTTATTGTCTCCACCAGCCGAAGGCTGAGGGAGAGTATGTTTTCCCCTCCGTCCGTGTGTCCGTCCGTCCGTGCGTCCGTCCGTCCGTGCGTGCGTGCGTGCGTCCGTGAGTCCTCGCAGTTTGTGAGCGCCAAATCTCAGTCGCCGTTGGCCTGGTCGCTGCCAAAGTGAGCACACACATTCCCTGGATGCCAATCTAGAACCTCTGCCCTAAATTGTTCAAATGGGCCTTTTCTAGCGCCAACTAGTGGCCGATGTTTGCTAAACACATTTCTGTGCACTACTCTTACAGATTTTGTCCAAAAATCCTACAAATCGGTAGGCAATATCTCGACAGTCATGTGATTGACACGGATCTGTCCGATTTTGCATATTCCATCCTGATTGGCTAAGATTGGCTTCCAAAGTTTGTGGGATTGAGCCGTTTTGATCAAAATGCCTCAAATCACAAACGCAAAGTGCAATTATCATGAAATCGCGCACACACGTTCCCACTAGGCCGAGGAAGAAATGCCACTTAATTTTTTTTTATCAACCTCATGGTGGCGCTATAACAGCCCGATTTGTGGTTTTACCTATAACTCCACCGATCAGTTTCAAACTTTGTAAGCACACTCCCTAGAGGCTAAGGATAAACCTTTGCCCTGCATTTTTCACATCAGCCTTTTATAGCGCCACCTTTGGGCCGACTTATGTAAAACACATTTTTGGATATTACTCCTTGAGATTTTATCCAAAAATCATGCAAATCGGTACACAGTATCTCTATAGTCATGTGATCAAGTCCGATCCGTCTGATATTTCACATTCCATCCTGATTGGCTAATATTAGCTTCCAAAGTTTGCAGGATTGCTCCGTTTTTGAACAAAATGCCTCAAATCATCAACGCAGCTTGCGATTACCGTGACATTTGCCACACATATTCCCACTAGGTCAAGGAACAAATGCTACCTTTTTAACATTGTCCTGTTATAGCGCCACCAGCAGGTAGACTTTAGCAAAACACATTTTTGGAACACAATGCTTGAAATCATGCATGCAGCGTCCGATTGCCATGAAAGATCTAAGGTGAAGAACATATGCCACCCTTTTTACATTGGCCTATTATACAGTAGCACCACCAGGACGCACGGCCTGGTGGAGACCTGTGCTCGGAAGAGCACTGCTTCTAGTTTATTTTGCATTGCTTGTGTCTTATATGCTGTGATCAGGGCGTCCTTGAAAAAGAGAGCTTGCTCTCAATGGGCTCCCCTGAATAAATAAAGAAAGAAGTGTGAGTGTGAAACGCACACGCACACGCACACGCACACACACACACACACACACACACACACACACACACACACACACACACACACACACACACACACACACACACACACACAATGCACGCACAGCGTGCACAATTACAGTTACTAATCATGTGATTACAAAATTATATTTCCACAATCTAGTCCTATCACATTTTCCATCTTGTGAGCAAAGGTCAAGGAAGCTCTCAACAAGACTTCAAGGCGCACAGCCATAAAGATAAAGCTATGTCCTCTGTGCTCTGTCCTTCATTACTTTGATGAAGCAATCAAACTTACTATTACTACAATTTTAAGTAATCAGTAATCTGTAACAACTGCATTTCAAAATCCCCCCCAGACATACGATAAGTGAGCAGACATACCGTAAGTGTTATTGTGTTTCCCTATTTTTCACCTCCTGTGATTGATTGGTCTAGACCAGAGGTTTTCAACTGGTGGTCCGTGGACCACTGGTGGTCCGTGGAGGTATTGCATGTGGTCCCTGATCATGCATTCAGTAATGTAGGAAAGTGAAGAACTTCACAGTCCCTTGAGTTGTCAGGCAGAATTAAAGTAAAAACTAAATGCATTTTATCTTTTTTAACTACGTATCACTGTGACAGTAGTATTTTCATGCTGGCATACCAGTCCTGACTCCTGAAGAATATGTACTGTATAGGGCAAGGTTCAAGCCAAAAAGTTACATGAGAAATGAGACTCCACTATTATAGTCAAGAAGAGTCAGACATGGACCACCTGTAATCATGCCATGAGAAACAGTTCACTCAGTGACCTGGTGACCTAAGATGACACGTCAATATAGTTGACAGCAGTTACTGGGAAGTAGTAGATCAAGAACTTCCACAGAAAAGGGAGGCAAAGAGGAAGTGTACTGATACTGATACTCATACATTACAGTAAGTTACACAGTTGCCAGTTGATGTCCAACTTACTGTGCAACACAGTTGCACAGTAAGTTACAAATCAGTTAACATGAATTTAATACAGAAGGCTGGAAGTAAGAGAAATTCTCATCACTCAAAAGGGCTCTGCTCACTTAGCCTCGCTTAGCCAGACTATGTCACTGCGCCAAGGATTCTTTGCACTGGCGGATTGGTCTGATTCCAGGCTCTCAATGCTCTCAATGGGCACAAGGCTCACTAGCTTACTATTTCAGTAATTATTTAAGAACATGTGTCCATGAACAATTGGTTGAGAAACAGTTCTTCTTATAAAGGGTTATGCGTATTTTATTCTTTTGTTCTTATTGCGACCAGTTTACTATGAAACCAGTTTACTATGAAACCTGGCAGATCTTGTCCGTCCGTGAGTGAGTGGGTCAGTAACGCCTCAATGTCTATAGCTTGACCTGTAGTGACATTACATTGTTGACTCAATAACCAAGACAGCCTGTTCTGGCAATCATATGGAGATATACAGCAATATTAACTAAGACAATATTTGGCAATGCCCATATATGGACGCTCCATATGGCCAAGACAGAATTTATTTGCAAATCAAGACTGCTGACTATCATCACCTGGATATCCATATATGAAGATCACAACACTGACCTCATCAAACCCTTGATATCCATACATGGAGACGACTGGATCATCTCCATGGAGCTGACCTCTTATCTACAGTACATCTGATTCCCAGATGATGCCCTGTTAGGGCAACCACAACAATAGAATCCATTTTATGCCCATCAATATTAAACCCATATATGGGACATGTTGTTTCAGTCTAACCAGTGTGGTTGACATGACACGAGTCACACTTGCAAATTAATTCCGTCCTTGTCTCTTTTATGCCCATATATGGAGATCCCATATATTAGATCAATAATATTAAGTGTATATCTGGGAATGCCCTTATTTGACAATGTCCATATTTGGCAATGCCCATATATGGACACTCCATATATAGCCAAGACAGAATTCATTTGCAGATGAAGACTGACTATCATCACCTGGATCTCCATATATGAAGATCACGACACTGACCTCATCAAACGCTGGATATCCATACATGGAGACGACTGGATCATCACCTAGATCTCCATATATGGAGCTGGTCAATACCTCTACATCTGACCTCACGGACTCCATATATCGATATAGCTGACCTGTTCTGACATCACAGTGATGACTCGACCAGCTCAACAGAAGAGTATACATGCCAAAGCAGCCTTGTGCACGCGCCCATGTGCACGCACTCATGTGCGCGACCTCGCCCCTTTAGGGCTAGGTCGCTTCTCGCCCTTAGGGCATCTTACAGGTAACTACAATTATACAGTGTTTTATAAGCTGATTATAATGCATTACAGAGATGGGATGCATAGAAGTGTTACCAATAACCCTAATCTTAGCCCATATCCCCAACCAACACAACAGTGGTCCCCTGGTTGATTCTTATTCAGGGATGTGCACGACCCTTGGCCAGAACTCCAGATCAGTTGGTCAGTGGTGGTGGAAGAATTGTGTTTGAGGATAGACAGGAAAACCCTAGCCAAGAAATAACCCAGGCCAGCCAATTCATCATGCCATTACACCATTAACCCATAGTTCAAACATGTCTACTACATCACACTGCTTCTTGCTATGGATGTTCTGTAGACCTGCACATTATGTCAGCAGTGAGATAGCCCTGAAGGCGATGAAAACAATAGAGCTTGCATACATATTCACGTAACCTTCAAAAGACAGGGCCATGACCTTCATGCAGAAAAGGATTGCTGCTGAATCTAGGGAGGACAGCGCTGGTCACATGTGCCCAGCTAGTAACATGCTGGTCTATTTGTGGACCAATAGCTTGGTGCCATGCCTGTGTGTGTACAGTGTGCAGCGTCCATGTATGGTATTTTTGTGGAGGACTGGGAGGAGGATGGCTGGGCGACTTGTCACACGTGGGAGTGGGTGGGTGCAAAACGAGGGAAGAGAGTGAGCTAGACAAGACAGACACATTCAGTCACGGCTCTGTATCTTTTCCAAATTGATCCTCGCTCATTTCCCCCTGGCACTGTTTTCCTGAGCCTTAATCCTCTTCTCTCTCTTATCTCCACTTTTCTTTCATCTTTCTCTCTCTTTCTCCCCCTCTTTCTCTCTCTCTCTCTCTCGCTCCAAAATCTCAGTCCAGTCACTCATTTCCCCTCCACATCTCTTCTGTGCTTTGAAGTGGTCAGTGGTGGTGCACTCACTGACGTGTTCTGTATTGTTTCCTTCAGCCAACCACATCCGTTGCAATTAGTGACGTCCCAATGGCTGCTGTCACAACAGCAAGAGATAGATCATTATCAGTGGTAGTGGCTTTGTGTGTCTGTACAAGTGAGAGAGAGAGAGAGAGAGAGAGAGAGAGAGAGAGAGAGAGAGAGAGAGACACGGAGGAAATAAGGGAGGAAGGGAGGGAGGCAGAGAGTGACCGAGTGAGAGAATGTGTGAGAGAGCTACAGTATAGGACAGAAACTGCTGAAGCAGCTGTATGAAGTTCCTAGGACTACAGAATGTGGAGATGACAGTGAAGGAAAACAAATGAAATGATTAAACTTCACACATTAACATTACATCTATATAATGTACAACGCATTCTAGTTGTGCATTTTATTAGTGAATTCCCAATTCTCTTAGTTCAGAATACTGTGGGCCAATCTGCTCTCATTCCATTTCAGCCAGAGCCTTCTTGGGTTCCTGCAAAGCTAAATCCTGTGTGTTAGTTTATGAACTGGACCAATTACAGTAAGGCCACTGTTTACAGGGAACACTCATGAACAAGCTGACAGCAAGCAGCACTTAAGTTCTGGTTCCACTCACATTATATAGGGAGAAAGAGTGAAAGGATTTGATGAAACAAATGTGTTGTGTTTTCATGAGAGTGCAGGGCAAATGTTTAACCTCCAAACCTGTCATGACTCTGTCACCCTGACAACCAGCAACCCCAGGCTGCCTCCTCCTAACTAATTAACCAGTGCCCTTGTCCCATAACCAGTTTATTACTGTGCTCAGCATGCTTTCCACCCTCCACTCTTCATTCCTGTTCATTCATCATGACTATTCCTTCCTTTCACAGAGCATAGAAAAGGATACAGAGTTAAGTGAGCCAAGGCCAAGTTTGGCTTCTCTCACACCTCTAGAGGTCACCATGGGGGCAGGGGGGGGGGAGTGGAGCAGTTGCACTAGCCTGGGGCCAGCCTATATATGCAGCTAACTAACTGAAGTATTATAGTATATCCCCTCCTTTTTTTAACGGGGGGATGTCTAGCTGCAGCTAGGCTACAGTTGCACAAGAGGATATCAACAATCATTATCTACCATGACGGTGAGTGGAACCACTCCCTTTCACAATTAATCTCTCCATAGTGCCAAGTCAAAGATGATGAGTAAAAGCGGGGCACCCGCTGACCTACCGGTCCAGGTGCATGTCAGATAGGCTCAATGTAGCCTGACAACGTGTCACTGGTTCGATTCCCGTTCCCGACTACCTTTGTTGCGTGTGACTTCCCATCTCTCTCCCCATTTCCTGTCAGTCTACTGTCCTATCAATAAAGGCATAAAAGCCCCAAAACATAACTTAAAAAATCACACCCAATGTGAAGTGAGCGGTGGTCGTGCTTGCATAACGTCTTCAGACTAGGATTTGAGTCTAGGATGTACAGGCTATGCTACACACACACGTTTTACTATGGCAAAACGCTGAGGAAAAAGGCTACAGACACACACACACGTTTTACTATGGCAACACGCTGAGGAAAAAGGCTACAGACACACACACAGCCACTCTATGGAGCGGTTTACCACCGCTCAAAAAAAAAAGATGATGAGTAACTTTCCATGGACGGCTCTGCTGACAAGACCCTTATGTACACCAAAAGAGATATCGCCTCCTGTGCTTCAGGAGGAGCCGAGACAGCTGTCTGAACCTATCTGTACATCGAAGGCATTGCAATGGAGTCCAATCCACATCACTGTGGACATCAACTGGCATAAGCACACAAGCCATGATTCTTTCACAGGCGACTGAAGACATTTGCCATGGGGCACAAGATGCTACACTACAGGCTGTGTACAGAGGCACCACTGACAGCAAACTAACAGATTATATTACCGCCTTGTAAGGGAATTGTACTGCCCTCAGCCGTAAAGCACTTCAGAAAGTTTTTTTCATCAGATGATGTTAACTTCTCGCCATCCATATTATGGCGGATGTTGTGTTAGTAAAGACAGATACGATTATCAAAGAACCTGCCAAAAAAATAAAAAATAAATGGAAAATGGAAGAGAGGACAATTATATTTTGTGTGCATTTGAAGGTTGTGGTCACCTTTACAGTTATGTTTGTGTGTGTGCTTGCATGCGTGCACGAAAGAAAGAAAGATTGAGAAAGAGTGGGGTTGGCATGCCATCAATCTATTCTAGACAGACCTGTTAGGTGATAGGGCCTACAGAAGCCGGAGAACTGTGCATGTATGATGTGGATGTATTGCTGTATGTATGTATGGATGGATGGATGGATGATGTATTGTATTGTATGTATGTATGTATGTATGTATGTATGTATGTATGTATGTATGTATGTATGTATGTATGTATGTATGTATGGATGGATGGATGGATGGATGGATGGATGGATGGATGTATGTATGTATGTATGTATGTATGTATGTATGGCTAGTGATGAGCTTCAAAAAATGACTGTTAGCTCAAGCTGAATGAGGACAGCACAGCAGCAGTAAGTATCTGGCCTATTTATGCTCCTGTTTCAAGGACAGTTTCTGGTGGAAAACAGATGAAGGTCAATTTAATTCAGTATTTTGCCATCAGATGTTATCTCAGACAAGTGTGTGTGTGTGTGTGTGTGTGTGTGTGTGTGTGTGTGTGTGTGTGTGTGTGTGTGTGTGTGTGTGTGTGTGTGTGTGTGTGTGTGTGTGTGTGTGTGCGCGCGCGCGTGTGTGCGTGTGTGAGAGAGAGACAGTTTGTGTGTGTGTGTGTGTGTGTGTGTGTGTGTGTCCGTCCGCATGCGCACTAGAGATAGGGCAAAGAAGGCTCTGACTGTGTGTACATCTAATACAGGTATCAGTTATGTGTGGCATGGCATTGTTATGTTATTTATTAAATATATGGTAAAATTAGGTACAGACTATTATTTCCACATAGCAACCTCCAAAACACATGGTATCATGGAACTGTGCAGTATATCATGGTACAGAATAATAAAGAATCGTTTAATAGAGATCAGCAAACCACCAAATTAATTTGGGGGTCATTCACTCACTGCTCCATGTCCATATAGAATCTATACATCATCTATGCTGCTGCTAATGTAGACATTAGTAGCAAATGTAGTTGTTGTTGTTGTTGACAAAGATGTCTCGCTCTTCAATGACATTAACGTAGCTACAGTAGCCTACTAGGAAGGGTCAAAATAGATGCAATACCATTCAACTACATTATCATCTTCCTTGTGATAAATAAAGGACATTATTATGTTGAGTCACACAAGCTTACAACCAAATGATGCCCTGTCTGTCTTAAGACATAAACAAAACACGTCATATAAAATACTACACACACACACACACACACACACACACACACACACACACACACACACACACACACACACACACACACAGAGTGTGTGTACGAATGTCGGATGTCCTGCTGTTGATTTATGACCCACTCTGTTTATTAGTCTGTCATAGCGACTTGTAGGCAGGCAGGCAGGCAGACAGTGGGAGCAGCAACCTTCCTGTCACGTAATTCACGTAATTACCTTAGCTGACATGTTGTTATTTGCATAGATAGTTCACAGCCATGTTTCCTTTCGACATATTCCAAATCGTGACATTTTATAGGACTATAATTTAACACCACCACATACATGCATTTGTCTTTATTGTTACCTCTGTTTTGAAGATGACTGATGGAACACCTTGCTGTCCAGCGGATGAAAAGGATTCCGTATAGCCACCACAGCTCAGCTTCTTGGATGAGGGTGAAATGTTTAGAAAATGTCACAACAGTGAAGTTGCCACCAGCCCCTTTCCAAACGAAACCATTGGCATCCCCTACCAGTGCCTTCCTCCACACTGACGCTGTCACAGTGAGCAGGTTACTGGCTGAACTGGAGACAGATTACGAGCGCTACATTTCAAAACATGTCACCCACTGTTCCCTTCACCTTCAACGATCCACCACCCACGGAACTGTGCCTCAATTACAATGCTTTGACAGCTTCTCTTTTAACCCGTGCCCTTCAAAATTAAGAAGTCACTATGGCTGGGAATAGCCTGGGTGATCGCTTTCGCTTCCGTAAGCGAACCATTTACCTACCAACCGCTCCACTTCAGTTGATTTAGTACTAGGCTAATACGGGAAGGAAAACGCTACAGTGCTGCTCCCTAGTGGCCGATGTTGTGAAGTGCGTAGCCTATCATCATAGCAACCGTGAAGGTTAACTTAAAGGGGAAGAAGACCACCCAGAAACGCTCCCATATAGTTTAAATATTGAACTATGTCATTAATATACCTATATAGAGGAGTTGTGTGGAAATAAATAAATACAATTCCCCCATTTCTGTGTTGGCCAGAACAGGAGGATTGATTTTGGGTATTGTAAATCACACCAAGCTTATGACATCACACCGGTGTGATTTACAATACAAACCCAAAAATCATTCATACATGTTAGATTTTGAAATATATGAAATAGGCTAAAATAAATGTGATGCTGTCAACAGTAGCTGCAATGGGCCTGGTGTAACCTACAAGATACACTACACCACTAAGAAACAGAGGCAGCTCCACAGATCATGTCCAACCCAGATTTGGCACAAAAAAGGGTCAAATGCGTTCTCCTGCTATGCCGCTAAAATGTGGGACACCCTACCGAAGGCCATAAAGCAGGGTTGGGCAACTTTGATGATAGAGGGGGCCACTGTATTTACACACTCACTCCAGGGGGCCACGTTGCATATTGTTGCTGTCGACAGAAACCTATTATCTCCATATTTGAACGTAACTTATTTCGTAATTTGATGTCCTACTCCATCATGTTGCAACACATTCTACTGTCACAAATAAGTAGCTAAAAATAGCCAGTCTGCAAGCGCTAAAGGTGTCGCAAAGCGGCGTGTTCTTTATTTAGTTATAGGCCTACTTACAATATGTAAACTTTATGAACTTTATTACAAATAAGTTGGACATAAAATAGTACAATTTTAATACTAGCCATCAAAAACTACTAATATGGACTGAAGTAATTAAAGGAGGTCCTGTTTTGTATGTTTGGAATTAATATAATATATCAGTATTCCGATATTAACCTGTAGACCGCATTAAGTGAAGGTGGGGGCCGCATGTGGCCCCCAGGCCGCCAGTTGCCCATGCCATAAAGGGATGTAAATCCCTACCTTCCTTTAAGACGGAACTGTTTTTCTGATGATATCTTCTGCAAATCTGCAGTTCAAAAAAGGGATCTCAATTTAAATAAGCAATGTGCTTTCTTGGGCGGATCCTTTTAGTTGACCTTGTACCAGTGAACTGTACTGTCTTGAAACTGTACCTTTTCCTATGCAAACTTCAAATAAATTCTTCAGTCAATCAATCAATCAATTACATTTTAAATGTATTGAGAGTGAAAGAGCTTGCCTTATTGCTACATGGCCCTCACAGTTATGTTGTACTGCTAGTTTGAGCAATGAGTAGCCTATGAATGATGCATGTGGACATGGGCAGTTGTTGATGGAAATGAGATAGCATTTGTAAGATGTCATGGTTTAGTCATAAGTCAGCTTGTAATATAGGACAGTGTTTGTTGCAACATGCAAGTAAGAAAGGAAATAGTACTAAAATTAAATGATATCCAGAATGATAGTATGTAGTATGAACATTAACAGTGAAGCAGTAATTAGGAGCATCAGTGTGTTGTTTCAGGGGGGAAATGGCAGAGATCTGTTGAAGAATGAAAGTAATTTGTCAGTATGCATCCATATAGTAGCAGATGCAAAGTGTGTGAGGTAGGCAAAATAGAATGATAGTCTGAGAAGTGTCTCTATAGCAGTAGTAACAGTGGGGACTGAGCATTGGTTTGACAACCCGTTGGTCCGACCAGGTTAACATTCACCAGGTTAGCATTGACCAGCATCGGCAGGTTAGCATTTCATCATGTTAGCATTCACCAGCGTCAACAGGTTAGCATTTCACAAGGTTAGCATTCATCAGCAATAGTTTGACTGAGGTTAGGGTTAGGGTCAAGGTTAGGTTTAGGTGGTCGGGCCTGTTGAAACACCGGCCTGTCGGCATATTGACGCTGACCCGAAACAGCAGAGTAACATTTATGTATGTAAAAAAAAATGACTGTTTGAATGATTGTCTGGCTAATTAAAGGATTTCGCTATAAACAATGTTGTCATGCGTAATGCCAGTCATTATCCACAATGAAAACGTTTACGGCGTTGGCTCTCTTTCCTCTGGAGAAGGCTGTGTAGAGTTGGCCATGAACAAACACAGGTTGAGGCAGATGCCAAAACGTGTTCATTCTATTGATGGTAACAGAGAAAGCTAAGTGGATAGGGAACTGTCGTAACAGAGAAAGCTAAGCGGATAGGGAACTGTCGTCTAATGAAGGTGAAGGGAAGCTCTCACACTCAATGACAAAGTCATTGAGTCCATCACATCATTTGCATTACCACCATTCTGGTGCCATTCTTGAGAGTGCGGTCAGGACCTGCTTGCAGGTTTCTATATCAGCATGTCTGGTGCCCCAACTTTCAACTTGAGGTTATGATCAGGGATTCTAGAGGTTGTCAGTGATCCCTGATTTGTGACATAAATTGCATATGTGCCCATATATGGAGATATCTGTATGTGCCCATATATCGATCTCTCTATCTCTCATTCCTTGTCCCCTTTTATGGGCATATTGGTTGGATCGGCGGTTCTACTGAAAAATGTTGTTTCATACAACATGCAAGAACAGTAACGGCAGGGGAAGTAGCTAAGAACGTAGGAAAAAATCGGAGCTATCCGTGTGCAAAAGTTGGAGTCTGTAGAACCAACCATGTGCTGTGAGACCCGTGACATCAAGTTCAAGTTCAAGTTACTTTTATTGCCACACAACCAGGTTGGTGGTATTTAGTTTCAGTACATATAATGTTGCAGCTCTGACAGAAACAAGGAACAAAAACAAGTACATGTAGACATTTGCACCATTACCACAACCAACAATAAAAACATGAAAAACAGAAAAAGGACAGACAACCATTTAGCTAGTCTGAGGAGGGAGTGGGGTACTGAGGGAGTTTAGAGTTCGTATGGCTGTAGGGTAAAAACTATTTTTGAAGCGGGAGGTCTTGGCATGGATTGATCCGTAGCGTTTGACTGATGGTAGGAGATAAAACAGACAGTGGGCTGGGTGGGAGGGGTCCTTAATTATCTTACTGGCACGAGTGATGGTTCGGGAAGTATATATAGAGTCCAGAGTGGGGAGGTCACAACCAATGATTTTTGCTGCCTTGTTAATAATACGCTGTAGGTTGGATTTTGAGAATTGATCAGCTGAACCATACCAGACAGTGATAGATGAGGTGATGATGCTTTGTATGATGGCAGAGTAAAAGCGGAGCAACAGTCGTTGGTTCACCCTGTACTTCCTCAGTTGAGTACAGTCGCTGCTGAGCTTTCTTGGTGATGGTGGTGATGTTGAGGTCCCATTTGAGTTTATTGCTGATGTGGGTTCCGAGAAATTTGAAAGAGTCTGCGAGGGTAATGGGTTGGTTGGATATTGTCAGTGGAGATTTGAGGGTCATGTTTGCAGTCCTGAAGTCTATGGCTATTTCAGTGGTTTTGGAGGTATTGAGCAGGAGGTTGTTGATAGAGCACCATGTTGCTACTCTCTCCACTTCTCGTCTGTATGTTGATTCGTCGTTATTCTTGATGAGGCCAAGAATAGTAGTGTCGTCCGCGTATTTGTATATTTTAACTGAGTTGTCCAGGGAGGTAAGTTGGTTTGTGAAAAGGGAGAAGAACCAGGGGGAAAGGACGCACCCCTGGGGTGCGCCAGTGCTTAGGGTCAGTGGGTGGGACATCCGGTTATGTATTTTTGACAGTTTGTGTTCTGTTTCTGAGGAAGTCTAGGATCCAGTAGTTTATTGCCGGGTTGATGTTCATGTCCTGAAATTTAAAAAACAGTTTATTTGGGGAGATAGTATTGAAAGCTGAGCTGAAGTCAATGAACAGCATGCGTGCATATTTATTGGGAGTTTCTAAGTGACCAAGTGTATGATGCATTGCTAGGCTGATAGCATCTTCTATTGACCTGTTGGCACGGTATGCAAATTGGTGAGGGTCGAGTTGAGATATTGTTTTGTTCATGTGTAATCTTCTGCTATCAACACTTTGTAATTCTGTATGAATCCGGGGGTTTTCATGTTCAACTCTTGGTCTGTGGACCACTGGTTCCGTAATGTATTACATTCAGTAATGTAGGAAAGTGAATATTTTATGTATGTACATAGGTCTATGTATTCATTGACTCATTAGGATATTTTGTTTTGGAGAAATGTAATTAGACCGAGGGGAATGGTGGACCAGTCGGTATAGCGCTGTCGCCTCAACGCTAGAAGGTCCTGGGTTCGATTCCTGCTAAGGAACGCTGTGGGTGCTGGGGGGAGTGTTCTCTCCTTCGCGTCATCAGTGCCCATACCCTAGGTAGCCTCGTACCCGCCCTCTTCCGGAAACCATTTCATAATCCTCCTGGAGAATGGAAGTTGGTCGTTTACTAGGCTATACCCTAGGTGGGGTTGGCGAAAAGGCCTTTCTTTATGGAGTTTGCATGTTCTCCCTGTGTCTCCTAGGGTAGGTACGCTGACCTCACAAAAACATGCAGGAATCCTGGTCTCTATAATGCCTCCTCCTGGCCAGCCGGGGTGCCTGATGGAGGGGAAAGGAACTGGTTGGAAAAACGTGTTCCTCCCAGGTTTGGCAGAGGGAGTGCGGAGCCCAGGATTACAGCTTAGCAATTGGCACTGGGTGAAAAATGGGTTACAAAATCCTGGGATAAAGATTTTAGAGAAAGAATGAAATGTAATTATACCACAGACTGTTGTTTTTTTAAAGAGTATCATCATTACTATTTATTAGTGGTCTTTTTTGGTTTTGTTGATTGAATACTTTATTAGCAGTTCACATAGGAAAAGCACATGACAGTAGATCCAAGGTAATAGGATTTATACCGATTTATACCCAAGAAAGTGCTGTGGCTTGTTTACATTGGGGTCCTCAATTCATAGAGACATTAAATGAAAGACAAATATACAACAATACTATGCAACACATCATTATACAGTAAGAGTCAGAAATCAGAAATAAAAAATAAATACATTTACAGTAAATATGTACAATAAACAGGCTTTGACTTTTTACAGGGGCCAGTTTCGAGTTGCAGTCCACTTAGTTTGACAGGTACATGGGTATCTTAGTGGTGTAGTGTAGTACTATGTTCTATCCGTCTGTCATTCAATGTTATATGAATTAAAGAGAAGGATCTCAACGGAAATAAGCTTTGTCTTACCTGAGTTTCCTATTAGTTGACCATGTATCAGACAGTGAACTGTACTGTCATGAAACTGTACCTTTTCCTATGCAAACCTTCTAATAAATAACTCAATCAATCAATCTTGCAGACCAGGTCCCCATTACGAGATGCTGTACTTTGTCAATTACCCTCAACCATCCCACCATAGCAAAATGATCAGGGACAAGATGAGTCTGAGATGGAAGGCCAAGCAGTAGCCTAAACAGTTTGTTTTGGGATGTTTGGAGCCTTGTTTTTAAGGCCTCCCTAATGTTTTATTTTTTATGGTTTCTAGGCCTTCAACCTTGCACAGTATTTTAATACTGTCGGCTTTCCATAAACTGTGGTATGGAGTTTACCTTCTTCACCCTTTGAGATAATCAAGTCTAGGAAATTGACCTTGGTTTTGGAATATTCAATGGCAAATTGTATATTTCTATTGTTAGTATTCAAGAAATCATAGTAGAAGTTCCTCCTCTGATCCAGTCCAAAACAAAAGAATGTCATCAATGTACGGGCCCCACCATTTTATTTCCATTTTATGAAACATAGAGACTGTTATAGGCACAAGGGACTAGTCCCTTGTGAAGTTCTGGATGAGTTGTCAGGCAGAATTCCCAGAGCAGGCAGAGCTTACAGTAAAAGCAAAGTGTCAACATATCTCTGAGAGAATGTTTTTGGACACGGTCTGCCTCTTATAGACCCTACTGATACTGAATAATAAATACTGTACAGGGCTAGGTTGGAGCCAGAACATGACTGTGCAACTCAAGAGTCTCATCCTAGACCTCATATAGCTCACTATAGCTGAAATTCAAATTAGCCAGGTGCCCCTGAAGAAAAATATAAGGGACACCTAGAAAAGAAAAGAAAAAAGAAATCTCACTGAGCTGTTTGAACTTGTAAGATGTATGTCATTGATGAATTCACAAATTGTATATCAGTACAATAAGGGACATTTATCCTTATTTGGACTGTGGCATCTCCATCCCCAGGGTTATTATTGTAGCCACGGGGTGGAGAGGTGGTCCCTGGTTGATTTATGCAAAGCACTTTTAATTGCCTTGTTGTTGAAATCTGCCAATGCATTGCCTAGAATTTAATGCGTAGGGAAGTGAACATAATATTATTTTCTGATGTAGGCTATGCTCATTGGCTCGTCTCTTCACCCCTCCTTCTTCAGACCGGGGAAACGTTTGACGTGGCAGAGCGTCCGGACGTGACATTGTTGTGCACATCATCTCTGCAGCCTCCTCTTCACCTACTACACCTACCGTAATTCACTCAGATTTGCAGGTTTGTGGACAAGAACAGCAGCAGCTCTGATCGTCCCCCCGAAAAAAGGGAGAAATGATGTGGTGGTTGGTCTTGACCACCGTGCTTCAATGTGTTTCGACGTATGATGTGGACGTGAAGAAACTAGAAGGTCTCGCAAAAGCGAAGGTGGAGGTACAGTAAGCTTTATATTTTCGCTGATTCTTTTATATTAGATAAAGTTTGGGGGGATGTCTGTGGCGAGACTTGGAGCCTATTATCGTTTCATATTATCAATAGGATTAGAAATCGTTCAACTTAAATGCAGCTTATTGCATAATAGCGAAAGCTTCATATCGCTATCATTCCAATTTATTTCACACATTTCCGCGTTCTGTGTTCACGCATGTGTAAATTGTGTGTGGATGATGATGCGTTGGATTCTAGCGTTTGCATGCACGCATGGCAGGCCAGAAGAACAATTGCGAAATGTTTTTCAAAACTAACTATGGTAGTAATTTAATTAATGTAATGTAATACATAACCAGAAACCGATATTTGTAACCGAATGAGAGGTCCGTTCTTTTAATCTAAAATCAAATATGGACAAAGGGCTCGCTCTATGTAACAGGAGGAGGCTCCACTGAAGAGTCGGGTTGCAGTGCATGCGAACAATACACAAGTTTCTGAAACTATTCTGTTCTTTGTGAAAGACCATGCAGGTATCCCCCAGGGTGTCACTCAAACACCACACCTGTCATCGTGTATCCATTTCAATTGTTATGTATTTCACACCTGGAAGAGAATACCTGCGTGATCGTACACATTTCTGCAAAAGCTTGGGTTTGGCATAGGATATAATCTGACTGCTATTAAGGCCTTTTGTAAATGAATAGTTAAGAAGATATATAGCCTACTCTGCAAAATAACAACAGTAGGCAACAGCAAGTTTGTCCCGTGTCATTGACAAATCACAGAAAGACCTTTACTACTGATTAGGCCACATTAAAATACCAAAAGGGTGGTATATTCCAGTTGTGACATAGCAACTGGATGATTAATTTCACTAATGAGGTCCATAACTGTTGCCAATGTGCCTTTGAGCAAGTTACCAATGTACTGCAGAAACTTCACTAATGGCATCCAACTAATTTGACTCTTCAAGTTCAAGATAAACATTTGAAGAGGCTTATGTGAGAATAAATGTTTCAGTTGCATTGTGTAAAATGCTGTTACAATGTACAGTATTTTATCACTGAATGCAATATTTCTCTCCCCCCCCCCCCCCCAGTCATGTGGTGGATGACAGCTGAACAGGCTGGTTGAGGTAAAGTTAATTTTAACTTTTTATGGAAAAGACATGTTTAAATACTGCACATTTTAAAGTAACCCCGTCCCACAGAGAATCATTAAAGAACTTGAAAAATACTTTATTTACACCCAATACTGACCAAGATGATTGAACATATTTTCTCTCAACTCTTTCCCACAGGTCAAAGCCTTTGTGACCCAGGACATTCCTCTTTAGTATCCTTTACCTCAAGTGTTTTGCTTTTAATTGTTACAACATGCAGAAGAGTTACAAAATTGTAAACCAAGACCTCCAGTATTTTCTGTCTGTCCGGTTCTGATCCTTGACCACTGTTCACCTAGCCACAACCTGGTAATGAAGCACATTCCTGGGGCTGACCCTGAGCTTGTCCTCCTCAACCACTACTACGAGGAACTGGATGTAAGTGTCTTGTTGTATGCTTGTTATTTGTCTCATGACGGCAGGCTAATGTTACATCATCCTATTTGTTCAGTTATAGCCAGGAGCCTGGAACAGATATTAGCAGAATATCTTTTCTACCCCCAAGCAAGTTTGTCAATAGAAATTTGATAAACCTACGATCACAAGGGTTATGTGTGATGACGGTCATTATTGGGACACATTTGAGTTTGGGATATCTCTAAAATGTTAAGCCTTGTTTGTGTGACCCTCCTCAGCGGATAGGCCTATCCGACATGAGCCGCTCTGAGATCAATGAACTACTGGCAAAGCTGGGCTTCTACAAGAAGGCTAAAGCTGATGATGAGGTGCCAGAAGAGTTCCGCTTCTCCCCTGCCAAAGAAGAGCCACAGTCTCAGACCTCCACTACTCCCCCAACAGACAAGCACTCCGACCTATAAAGCAGGGTTTATACTGTGTTGTACGTGTTGCTCACCTAAAATAATTTCTTATCTGAACAAAATGTACATTCACGTTGTACAACAAAGTATAGATTAGGCTCAACTCGACAGTAAAACAAAAGGGAAAACCACAGCTCCAGTCTCCTATGTGGCTTGTCCATGATCAGTTTATCATTGTTCACTTCATAATCAAATAATTGGAAAGTGACAACAGATCATGAACCAGCACACATAGGAGTCCGTTACAATCAGCATCCAGCTGACAGTCCATACTCTGAAGTTGCACATAGATTTTTACTGTTATTTGTCAGCTTGTTTTGTAAGACCAATAGCATAATGACATGTTGTGGGTGCTTTTATAGAGGGCCTTGCAGTACTGTGTCCATATTTCTTTCTATTTTGTCATAATGTCCTCAGGAGTCTTTCCTCACTTAATCTTTCATTGTGTTTGATAACTTCCTGTCCACTGTGAAACTGAATGAAGCCCCAGGCGTAAAATCACTTGATTGGTTTGGGGCTGATGCTATTTGTTCCAGTGGGTGGGACTTACAAATCCAAGATGGTTTAAGTGAAAGGTTTGGCAAAATGTTGTTAAATGATTAAAACTAAAATTCAACGTATACATTTTGAACCTTTGTTTTTTACATATCACTTTATATGTGAAGCTGCATTAAACGGTACAAAAGGGAGATTCTGAAAAGGAAAAAATTACATATCACTTTATATGTGAAGCTGCATTAAACGGTACAAAAGGGAGATTCTGAAAAGGAAAAAATTAAGTCACAAAGAAATGTCTAAATTTAAGTTGGTTTATTCACATTTAATTGTGGTGCCAAATAACATGAAATTATGACTGTTTTTGAGCTTTTATGTACAGGATTCACTAGCTTGTGCAAGCTCTTAGCAGAGTTGACGACAGTGGAATATTAAACACTAGAGCATGACTAAATGGATTAAATCAGTTCTGAAATCAACAAATATTTTATAATTCTTTGCAATGGGACTTAATTACAAACTGAAAATGTTTCATGAGATATTTTCTTTAGCTTAAGGTTGGAACATATACATTTAACATGTCCTACTGTATTCAGCAAAGCCTGCTTTCATTGGGCCCAAATAGTCGTTGCATTTTACAAATAATGTAATTGTGCTACTTTAGGCTCATAGATGTCTTTTCAAACAAAATGAAGTTTAATGTACAACAATAACATTGAAACAAATTTAAATCTCTACCAGAACATAAATAATATGCCTTGTGAAAGGGCTGTGTATGAGTGTATTTTGCAGGATCAGATCTGTGGTCACATAGGATGGCGATGATGGCAGTGTTTTGTTTTTTCAAGCTATAGCCAGTAAAATATTAAAACATGAAACAAACAATATTTACTTGAAAGGCATTGGGACTTGGGACCACTTCTACCTGAAAAATGCATGCGAGTTCAGTCATGAATAGTGACTCATTGTCAAATACATTTAGCTAGTGTTAGGCTGTTTGCATAAAACATAATACAATAGTATAATTTATTACAACAACTGAACCTGGGTCTTAATAGCATTACAGACAGAGTATCGGACTGCAAAGACACTGAGGCAACAATTTTAACAACACATGAAAACATCCCAGTGCTCATGAATGAAATTAAATATAATATGATCAATAGGATAACTATTTAAATAATTCAAGTAAGTGTTTTTAAAAAGCATGCAGTTTTTGGTAAAAAGAAAAAAAAGTGCACTCAGTAGAGCGCAAATCTCCACCAGGAGGCATGCCCTACTAATAACAGCGGTGTATGTGGTTCGATTTTTACCTATAGTCATGAAAGAGTAGCACAGAATGTGATTACCAGTTGTACATCATCTCTACTGCCTCTCATACACATTCATTGTCTGCCTCGCGCCATATTTGTCTCTGATGTCTGTCAAAATGTCTACTGCTATGTAATTTGCTTTCTCAACCTATACACATACATGATATATTTAACATTAAATTCACTGGGGATGTCCTTATCACATGACCCAAAATACATTATTTTCAAATCCAGCATGCACTCGTCATGTCTGTGGTTTCAAGCAAAGGCTATTAGGCTATAGTAGTTTTGGTGAATGCTTTGCCGAACATCGTCACTCTAAACTCTTTAAAATGGGTTAAAGACTGTGTTGAATGCGTGTGGACATAAAGTCCTTCATAATTCGGGGGTTAGAGTATTTTAGTATTTTTTGAGAATGGCCAGCCTGGTGCTGATTAAAAGAATGACATACGGTAGTTATCATTTATCAGTTTGAAAAATATACAACTGTGCTGTCAGCATGCATATGCAATATGACACGGATCGGCCTAATAGTATGAGAGAATATCTGCACACGGACAAGATAGACACACATGATCTCCTGGCGGAAACAATGACAGTACCAGAATGGAGACTGACAATATAGAGATGCGTTATGCATGTATATATTTTCCAATGGCATCACCATCAGATATGCGAATAACTTACAATAGTTAAAAAAGCGTATCAAAAAGTGTATTAATATTTAATTTAAAAGGGGACTATGTTAAAAAATATTTTTATCTTGTACATTTGTACTCTCAGTAAACGCCACTAAATGAACAAATAATAATACAAATATATATATCAAAAACCATTAAAGCTCAAAAGTTTTGCTGATAAAATTATTCTCTCTCTCTTACTGGAGATTGAAGGATTTTGTATTAAGAACACGTGCATCCAGAAGAGATGAAGGATATATCAAACTCATCACCATTGCAAACAAAGATAATCAGTAAACTGATAAACACAAACACACATTATCCCCCCCCCCCCCCCCCAACTGTCCACCGGAGATGCTTACATGCATGACATTCCTTCTCGACTTTGAGTCTTGGCTGTCATCCGACGATGATTTTAATGGGGCCAGGGTTTGTGGGTAGCATAGAGGGTTAGGGTGCACCCTACTCTGGGTGGGACAAAGAGGGCTAGGGTGGTTGTAAACACACGTTGAAAACAGGACTGGATCAGAGGTCTGAGGCCCGACCCAGCGTCTTCAGCTCGTACCTGCGCAGGTGGTTGACCAGAGACTGCACGTAGGTGAAGACACATTTGGAGTCAGGCTTGTTACCCATAATCATCATGTCCTCCACCTCCAGGAGGGGCATGCAGTTGGCAAAGGTCCTGAGGGACAGGTACACAAAACTGTAAGAGTGAGTCGTGTGAGGATGGACCCGGGTGATGGATTCCCATAATGTTATAGTTTTCTGTCATCTGCTCATACAGAGTCATACAGTCTTTCAACAAACCAAAAGCAACAGGAACCCAATAGAGAGTTAGTGTTAATCATACTGAAGTAAAGAAGGCTGGTACATATATTAACAGCAATCCTAACAAATGACATAGAATGCCAATGAATGTCTTGCATACAATGGCCACAGGGTGGCACTATCCTCACATGAACCTAGCAGCACTCACTGTTAGCAATGGCCAAAAACGGTAGCATTTTGGGAGACAGTGGAAAATCAATTGGAACAAGCAATTGAAAAAGAAAAGTTTTTTTTTAACATCATTAAAATGTCTTCTTGTCACTTTAGATATTTAAAAGGCCAGTAATTTAAACCTACCGGTATGTTATTACAACACATGCTTTAAAAGCCTTGAAACCTTACAACTCCCATAAACCCTTGTAATACTGCTTCTTGTCAGTGGACAATACCCAACTTTTCTTTCCTCTCTGTGTTGTTTCTAATCCCTTTGTTTGAAACATTGGTGATACCACAGTTCCTTTTAAAGTGTGGAGTTGCAGATGGGGAGTGCTGATGTCTGGCCCTCTGCCTGGGCCAAGACATGCACAAACATGGACATGTGCACGCACGCGCACACACACGCACAAATGCATGCACGCACATAATCTAACAACTGTATATTAAGGTATATTAGAAATGCAATTTTTACTTGCTGCCCCAACCTAACCCAACATAAAAATCCATAAAATGTAACCTAAAACTAGCACCTCACCCTAAAGGCCTCTCCATACTTCGACCGAAATGTTCGGTAAGTTGTGTTTTCCGACGTGCAAATTTCCGAACTCTCGTTCGGTCCAATGCTTTTCAGAAGTCCCGAGGGATATAATGTTATGGTAGAAAAGGACCTTTTGACCGAAAACGGCGGTTTCGGTCGAAGTATAGACAGGCCTTAACTCAAACCTCTATCACAACTGTAGCTCTAATAAAAGAATGACAATGTTTGTTTGGCTTTACTATCCGTGTGGTGACTTTGATCCCCACAAAGACAGTAAAACATGACATACAGACACTTCCGGTCCCATCAAAAGTCTCAGCACCATTGTGAGGTTCCTTCATGGGTGTTGTCCCCCTCTCACCATGAGTTTAATTTAGGTTGGGTGTGACTCTAGGAGGAGTTTTTGGTTTTAACCAGGCCCTTCTGCACCAGACCCCTGTAGAACTCCTGCAGGTACGTGTACACACACTTCCAATCGGGCTCACGCATCTTCACCATGTCATCCACATCCAGCAGCTGGGGACAGTCGGCTAGCTTCCTGCACCCGCCGCCAGGGAGGGAGGGAGGGAGGGGCGAGAGAAAGAGAGAGAGAGAGAGAAGAGACAGAGAGAGAGGAAGACCAACAGCAAGGAATGAAAGGTGAAGGTAAAGAGGTGGACAAGAGTGAATTACAGAGACAGGAGGGGAACCAAAGAATGAAATGAAAGGACAGACAGGAAGGAAGGAGACAGTGGGGACGAAGCCGTGAGCAGCCACATAGAGATTCAGGGTGAGAAGACAAGAGAGGGGAGAGAGAAAAACACAAAAAAATACATAACAACATTACATTCTCTGTGTTGACAGATATATCCATGAGTTGACATGCTTCATGAACTTCATGATAACATACAGTACGTGGCACACGCATTACGACACAACAAAACGTCAAATGGGACCATCAGGTGATGTCTCATTTAGCATTTTTGTTTGCTCGGTTGTTGTTTTTTTCTGTGACATACAAGACTTCAGACAAAGGTACAGGGGGTGGTAAGCCTAATTTATACTCTGTGTTGCTTGCCAACAATAACTGATTTCCAACCTTTGTGTGATGGAGTATCAATTAAGCTTTACGCTTCCCCCACAGACAAATACAAAACACGTTGAAAAAAACAACAATGATCCTAGAGACTAGGAAACATACATATGGACCACGGGGTGGTGAAAAAACACACTGGTGCATGTAGGATGAGTGTGTGTGTGTGTGTGTGTGTGTGTGTGTGTGTGTGTGTGTGTGTGTGTCTGTGTGTGTGTGTGTTCAAGATCACTGCAAACAAGTTAAGTGGTGCATTGAGTGCCCGTGAAGTGAATGCAGTGCAAAACATAAGACAAGAAGTGTTGAGGGTGGAGGGTATGGTGATTCTCATCATCATCATCAACAGCAGCAGCAGAATCACAATCCTACGATCAGCATGTGAATACAGCATACACTGGTGGTGGGTGCAACAACAGTCGTTGAAATGGTGTAACGTCATCCAAAAAAGAAAAACAGAGCGAGAGGGTTGAGGTAGCGCAAGTACTGTACGAAAAGAGGAGAGGAAGATTAATGGTAGAAAGAGATGGAGATAGTCTGAGTGGCAGTTGAGCGCTCATCCCTTTTTCTTTTTGACCTGATAGCTGCTTGGGGGAGGGGTTGTTCATAGTAGGTCTCTTGGTTTAAGTCAGGGGTGAGACGTAGGGTTACACTTAGTGGAGGACAGATGGGTTTTTAGAGGTGAAGTAAATAGTGCAGTAGTAGGATCAGTGGACACTCATCCTTGAGGTAACATGGTACACCTGAGAGAGACAGGAAAAACGACACTTCGATATGAACTGGGCGGCAACTGTCCACGGAAGGATGTCTTACTGGTTCAAACCAGGATTTCCAGTCTTCTTGCTGTGATGAATAAGTGTTTAGGCGTCTCTTTTCATTGTTAACGAAAAAATGTTCTTGTTTCTGTATTTAATTCTTAAATAGATATTACAGAGGCTGGCTGGAAGACCAGCAAGATGGAGTCTCAAGTATTCACTAAGAGAGAGAGAGAGTGGAATGTGTATTACTTACATGAATCAAATACATGTACTGTGTTCATAAATGACAGGGACCAATCTGTCCAACACAAACACAGGACAGTTTTGAGCACAATGTAGCCAGGAATAAAATGTTTGGCTTTGGGTTGTACAGCAGATCCTTTACTTTGATCTCTTTGCGTGAGTATGCGGAATCAAAGATATCATCTGAAATCCTCCAGCCCTAGAGATAAGATAAAGCCCGTAGTAGCATGCAAGATTATCTTCCGCTTGTTTCTTCTAATTTTTGTCTGCCAGGCTTAAATGAACCCAAGCTCATGATCCTGTTGATGTGGGTTCTTGAAGAGTAAAAGGTCACATGGTTGATGATGGTCTCACTTGTAATCAAAACTCACAACATTGTATTCAGTGATGTGTTCAGCGAATATAATATACAGGACAAACAGTGTAATCCAAGTAGAGTGTGTGTTTACTCACTCTGCAGTGCTGAAGGCCACCTCAAAGTTTTGCCTGCGGTTGCTGGGGCTCAGTGAATCGTAGTCAAAGGCCTCAGGGAAGAAGTTGTGGACCAGGGCACAGAACGCCATGCCATTACTCCAACTGGAGGAGAAGTTCTGAATTTCTACATTCTGCAAGAAAAGACAAGTGATCAGCAGTGATGGGGGTACAGGGAGGAGTGACGAGGAAGAGCTGTAAATATGAATCACTTAATCCCTGGTTTATACTTGGTCATAAAACAGTGTCCAGGAATCACTGGCTCGTGTAATTTACTTGCGTCTGGACTGATATAATTCGTAAGCAGAATCATGTGTAATCTCGGTCTTGATCGATCAGCATCAGAGAAAACAAGCAAAGACATTGTGCATGGCAAAATCCCCAGTGTTACTTTACCTCTGCAAGACTGTAACAGAGTTAAATTAACACAGGAATGTAATTTGTAGAGTGAGTGCTGATGCCCGTTGACTCACCTCATATGAGCGGGTCTTGGCACGGCACCAGTCCAGCAGCATCTGCTTGATGGAGTTTGCGTTGGGCACACCAAAGCTAGTGGAACGCTGGACCTTGTTTACCTTGGCCACTGCCTGATTCCCGGGGCTAAAAGAAAAAAAGGGAGGGGGTTGTGTTAATATTTACATGCTTTGACATATTCCCTTTCTTTCTTTAGCCGTGCCCTTTTCTTTGTCTGTTTATCCTCACCCCCCGCCCTCCTTCTCAAGCTTCTCGATCATGGCTTTGCGGGCCTGCATGGCGGAGGTCTTGGGCAGTGTCTGGGCCCTCATCAGCTCCTTGCGCTTCTCCGCCTGCCTTCGCTCCATAGCAGCCAGGCTTCCGCCACTGCGAGACGACGTGTCATCCTCGCGGTCGAACACACTGGTGGCATGGAGGGATTTCACTGGTAAATACTTTGTAACTGCAATTTATTTCATTATGATTGGTAACACTGAACATCATTATTGAAGCTCCAGAACCCCACCTGCCCACTTTCTTGGTCGTAGTAGACGAGGAAGAGGAGGAGGAGGAGTAGCTGTAGGACTTGGACTGGACTGTTCCCCCTGAGTAGAGACAGAGAGAGAGAGAGGCAGAGAGAGAGAGAGATGGATGATGTGTAATGAAAACACAAAGTCACATTAACGAAAGACTAAAGTAGTTGGCAATACTAATGACAAAGCCGTCTTTCTAAAACATGGACAAGAGTACAGTTATGACTCACTGTCTGTTTTCTGCACGTAACTCGTCTCCATGATCATGCTGCGTGTTGACTTGCTGCCATCATCTAAACACACACACACACACACACACACACACACACACACACACACACACACACACACACACACACACACACACACACACACACACACACACACACACACACACACACACACACACACACACACACACACACACACACACACACACACACACACACACACACACACACACACTTTAAATAATGTTCACCAGTAATAGAGGTCTTAAATCATATTTTGCGATATACCAAATTATGTGCATCTAATAACCAAGTGAAGTGCTTTGACCTACCGGACTGGGAAAAGCGGTCCGTTTTGGTGACTTGGCTGAGTGTGGAGCCATCCACCGACTTCTCCACCGTCCGCATCACAGTCTCTCCAGCGCCGCCCGCCATGCGACCTTTCTGCGCACGCTCATCTCTCTGCTGACGGAGCTCCTGCAGACGGCCTTCACGCTCTTTTTCTCTCTGGTCTGAGATGGATGGAGAGATGGGGAAGATAGAGGGATGATGTCAGTGGAAAAAGAGGAGGAGGACAAAGGGGGCCCCTAAACAAGCTGACAGCACTTTATCTGACTGAAACGGGAACACATTAAACAAGGGTTCCCATATTTGTGGCGATTCAGGATTCTTTCCACGGTGCCATAAAATGCCTTTGCACACACAAACGCCCCCAGGTGGGAGGCAGACAGCCCAGCCAAGGTTGCAGAGTAATAGTGCCAGTCATCAAAGAGAGCAAACAGATTGATTATTGCCTGCTGAGAGCTGAGCCAGGATCAACAAATGTTGCACACAGCATGCTGATATGTTAATGCTTCCATTGCTACCCCTGGGCTGATCCCAGTCTTACCTGAGTTTATACAAATACATTATAACGTTATTCTAACAGCAGTGCGTGCAGTGCACGCCACCTTCAGAGATCTCTCTAGATCTAACTCAGAGCTCAGAATCCCATTAAGAGTCTCAGAAGGTAGCTCAACACCACACACTAGTACTACCAGGTGGATCCTACAGCATGGTGACTGAGTGCTTGCCACAAGACAGACAATAAACATGATATACATTTAATCAGTGATCCTGAGGTGAGTGCAAGGTACTCAGGTATATACACACATCTACATCCATGCATGTTTAACACTCTTTGTCAATATCCTTCCTTGTAAACTAAATGTGTGATTCTTCAAATATTCATGCTTTTTTTTTTCCCTCTATTGCTTTGCAGATATTAAACTGCAGAATTGCTCTGGTTTGACAATTACGGGATGCTACAAAAACGCCACACACAATGTAAATCCACACTGCACACCAACCTGTCCTACCTAATTCTTCTTGAGTACATCCCAGCCTGGTCTCTGGGGACAGAATGGATAGCAATAATGTGGAAATGAGAGCAGGGAATGAGAGAGAAATTATTTGGTACAGGTAAATGTAGTCCCTGGACAGTGTTATGATTAGATCTGTACAAGACAGAAGACAGCACTGACAAACAGAATAAACAGAAAGAATAAAGACATATGAGGGAGCCGAACAAAAGAATAACAGTTTGAACACAGAAAGCGTATGAGATAAGACTGTTTTTGGCATTTGTCTCACTCTCACCTCTCTTTCTCTTACGAAGGTCTCTCATGGCAGCCCGGATCATCTTCCTCTCCTCAAAGTCTTTTGACTCATCAAGCTGAAAAAAAAAAGAAAGAAGAAGGAAAAAAAAGTAAAACATAACATGAATCAAAAGAATGAGAGGTCAGTCCTCAGAAAAAGTCACATAGCATAGCTCTATATATGCATGCAGTGTTAACATAGCATACATACTGTACAGGAACAAAGCACACAAAGGAAACTAGGAAAGGTCACCATAATGACCTTTCCAAATATACTCTCAAAGCCTATAAAATGTAGATTTTATTTATGTCACAGTTTAAGTGGCTGTATTTGTTACAATAAAGTTACTTCTCGTTGATAGGACATACTATCAGTGTGTCAAGTACCATTTTGTCAAGGAGCTCTTCATCCTCTATGGCAGCTAGCTGGTCAGAGGTCAGTTTTCCGGAGTGCTCATCAGGTTTAGTCTGAGCGGTAGTGGATGAGCCATTAGGAATGGCTGGGGAGTGACAGGCCACTTGCACCGACGGCACCACAGAAAAAGCAGGCTCAGAGGCCACAACTGGCTCCGTCTCCATCTGCCCATGCACAAACGTACACAAGGAAGGAATACAAATGACAATTGATTAGTCTCAGACAGGAAAAATGAAAGCTGGAGAGAAGGACAAAAGATGTAGTTCAGTTCAACTCAGAACTGAACAAATTAATGATGCCAAGCACAAGTTTATTGTTTAGTTGGAAAAGTGTATTATTGGCTGGCTGTGAGTGCAGGTTCCCCGTTGATGGAAATGGCAGTAGCATCCTAAGAGCCAAACAGCCAATCAAGCTTACTCTGAGTAAGAAATTTGTGTTTGAAAGGAAGTTCCCTGCTGGACGCCACTCTCCAGCTGTGTTTACAAAACACACTGACGCTCGCTGACGTTTAGGATGTAATGAATGGAAACAGGATTTTAGTAAAACTTCCTGCACAAGAGGGACAATTCCTGGTGTGTGGGGGTGGTGTAAAGGGCTATAGCAGCGCCGTGGTACTGTATGTACTGTATGGCAGCAGCGTGCTCCCTTAAATGCACAAATACATTTTCGTTGTACTGTATTGTTACAATGACAATAAACTCTAATCTAATCTAATCTAATCTAATCTAAAAAGTCACTGGTCATACGGCTTCCCTTCAATACTCTCCCTTGACCTGCTTTCTTTTGTACCAAGACAATCCTCATCATCTCTGGCCTCCTCTGACCTCCAGCTTAGTTGCTGAGAGTCAATATACTGTCACAAAACAGGTCTCAGACTGTTAAGACGTATCTTGGTTCAGTAGTACGGACATAGCCTGTGTATAAGGATACAAGGCTGCCATGAACAAAGAGTTTAGGTGACCCCATTGTGGCTACAAGGCCAGATAGCTGCACTACTATACATAAACTGTCCACAAGTCTTCCTGTCAGGATGCTGGAATTTATACCACAGAATGAGCAGCTGTGCAGCCAGGGAGAGGTTATTGTGCAGTAGAATGTAGGAGTGAGAATGTTGAATTAGTGTGTACTGTAGAACTACTGCTGAGGAAAGAAGATGTACATAAAGAAGGAGTATACATCACTAAGAAAGACCTGACCATCTAACTATTTATGAGCAACTATACAAATGTATACATGACAACTTGTAAATGTCCATGGTGCTGATGCTTGTTGAAGGGTCATGGTTTGGTCTGGTGGCTATTATTGCTGTTGTTGTTATTGGCTCCAGGTCCAGAAATAGCCCAGACAGTTGGCTCTGTCTCCGTCACAAACTCTCCTGTCTTACATTCTGGCTATAACCATGGATGGACAATGGACAGTGTTCTGTACAAGTGTGGCTCCTGATTTGAGAGATATCTGGCCAGAGTTATTCCCCAGAGGAATGTTTTTGGACACAATCCGGCCAAACAAGGCCTCTTAGTGAAGCGAAGATAAAATGTGAGAGAATTTCTCTTGATACAAAGATCATCATGTTTTTGTTTTCAAAAAGGGGAATTAACAGGAACTCTGGAAGTTTTTTCATATCTTCATAGTTATAGTACATGAAAGAATCAGTGGAGGGTGTAAAGGATTGATCCAGCTGTGTATGCATGCAGCATTAGACTGGACTATGAATTCTTTCCAGCTGAATAACTACAGATAATGCAACAAATATTCCATTGAATATCCTTCAAAATGTCACACATGCATTATATTTATAACACTATTTTTGTTAGATGGTTTGTTGAATAGTGAGAAAGAAGCACAAAGTGACACTCCCTATTAAAGAGTTGTTTGGAGAGCGATTTGAGAGCCATAAAGGTCATTGAAAGCAGAACCTGTTTACATACTTTTCCACAAAAAGTAAAAGTTATGGCCATTTTAAAAGTTTGGTCAGGATTCTGGAACCAAGTGTAAAGATAGTGACAGTTGGCTTCTCCACACACCAGGAAGTGTTTCAGTTCTCCCACTGGAACACATTTCCTACGGAAGATCTGGCCTGGTTCAGTTATTGAAAATATACCTCATTACCTAACAGTATTCCAAGAAAAATATGTGGATTAAAACTGTAGTGATGATGAGGTACGCCATACCATGCTGTTCCCGGGAGAAAGGTTTCCAATGAGAGACGGAGCAGACGCAGAGCGACATGTTGCAAAGGTGGGAGGGTGAGGGACAGGCACTGCTTCACTTTCAGACTTCTGAGTGGCTGCCTCATTTGTTCCACTGGATAGTACAGATTCTGATCTGGATAGTACAGATTCTGATTCCTGGAAGCAGGGATCAGGCTTCAAGGGAATACTAGATGGTGTATCCAGGGGTTTTCGGGATAGAGAATCCAGAGGTAGACTGGGTGAACCTGGTGGTGTATTGGATGGAGTATCTGGGAGTGCTGTGAATAAAGTATCCAGAGGAATATCCAGATGTGAGCTGGATGGAGTGTGGGGGTCACAGGGAATGGATGGTAAGCTTTCAGTGTTGGGTGGTACATGAATAGAGGGTGCAGGTAGGCCCATTGCCTGGCAGAGGGCCTCCACCTGTCTCCCAAGCCTCTCCTGCTGAATCTGAAGCCTCACGTTTTCCTCCTGAAGATCAGCGAGGGCTTTGGCCAATGGAGCCACCTGGGAAGCTGCCTCCTCAAGCCGGGCATCCACTTGTTTTCCAAAGGCCTGCAGCTCATTGTGTATCTCCCCTACGGCACAGCGCAATGTTAGCTCCAAACTCCGCACCGTGACCTCTTCCTCCTCCTCCACCTGCTCCTGGACAAGCAGGTCTCCGATCGCCTCCTCCAGCCCAGACTCGGCACACAAGCTGTCAGGACTACCCAATTCTGCTGGAGCCTCTGAGGCTGGGACGAAATCTAGGTTCACCCCAGGCATGGCCAGGCCAGCTGCACTCGAAGTTAGTCCTTCTTGAATGATGTAAAAAAATATATATATATATATAAGCTCTCTTTTTACAATTCCACTCTCAAGTGTCAAAGTTTTAAAACTGTTATCTAATAGCTAAGAAATAACAATATGATGAACATCAGAGGACAGTAAGAGAAGATGTCCTCTCTGTCTGTTCATAGAGACCCTTCAAAGCGACACACATACTTTATACCCCTGTTCAGTGGCCTGGGCTGGACAACCAATGAGCACACAAAGAATCTCGTTTCCAGGGCAGCAGTGGTCCCAGCCCCCTTTTTTCTCAGGTGCCATAGACATGTCTGTCTATTTATCATTGGCCCAGCCATTATTCCACAGAGCCAGGCAGGCCCCTTAGCCTGGTGGGGGCCTGAGGGGGAATACTGGTGCCCCCGCCCCCCTCAACTCTCCTTTTATTTAGGGCCCCTGTCCTTCACACCTCGACTTGCATGTGACTACCTCTTTAAATGTGGCTATGGCCGGTGCTCAGCCTGAAAGATGAACAATGTAGTATGACTCTTCTTAAAAAAAAAAAAAAACGTTTCTGACAAACTGCAGCCTAATGCCTGTCAAATTGGATCTATTGATTTGCATAACTCTGGTTCAGAAGAGAAACCTCCAAGGGGAGGTTAGTTGATGAGATCAGGTACCATGGTAGGGAGAACTTGTGTCCAGTTATGCCAAGCAGATGGAGAGATCAGCCCTGCTGGACTGTGTTTGGGACTGACTGACTGACTGACAGAACAGAACCAGAAGTGGTGATCCAACCAGCTGCCCCTGTGAATTAAATGTGCATGCCTCAAGTACTTTGTGGACAAAACCAAATCATATGTCTATCAGAATAGTCAACCGTTTAGGGGAATGGGGTTACGTAACAGTGTGCAATGCACACCGAGCTTAATTGCGACCGTCAGGGAGCAGTTTACTATGAAAACCTCCACCGGCCGTCCGTCCGTCGGTCGGTCGGTCACACGTCACACGTCACACCTTTGCCCTGCTCATATCTCCGCATCAGTATATAGGGCTTGTTTGTTTATTGTATGACATCACGCCACATCATCAGCTGTGGACTCTGTGATGTCATCGTATCTCCATATATGGCCATCTCCGTATATGGAGATATAAGTCGTCCATGCCCAAGTATGGGCTGGTGAGGTCAGACTTTGTGTGATGCGTAGGTTATCTCCATATATGGAGATTCAACATTCCAGGCAATGCTCTCTTCCCTGGTGAGAATTGCCCCTTTATATAGGGCTTGTTTGTGTATTGTATGACATCACGCCACATCATCAGCTGTGGACTCTGTGATGTCATCGTATCTCCATATATGGCCATCTCCGTATATGGAGATATAAGTCGTCCATGCCCAAGTATGGGCTGGTGAGGTCAGACTTTGTGTGATGCGTAGGTTATCTCCATATATGGAGATTCAACATTCCAGGTGTAACTATGGCTACCCGTATGACGTGAGAGGTGGAGGTTGTGATATTTGTGGAGATAAGCGACCAACGGTCGCTTATCTCCCGATTAGGGAGTCTTACTGGTGTTGATTGCGACCGTCAGGGAGCAGTTTACTATGAAAACCTCCACCGGCCGTCCGTCGGTCGGTCGGTCGGTCACACGTCACACGTCACACCTTTGCCCTGCTCATATCTCCGCATCAGTATGACATCACACCACATGTGTACACAAACCTTTGTGTACGTTGCTGTGGCAACAGTCTGTTGTTGCTGGTTTGTTAGTGTACGTTAGCAACCACCTTAGCAACCATGGTTTTACCCTAGCAACCAACTGTTTACCCTAGCAACCAACTGTTTACCATAGCAACCATGTTTTTTTACCCTAGCAACCAACTGTTTACCATAGCAACCAGATACGCAGAGCAGGGATCTCCATATATGGGCATAAACAGGTGACATCACACTGATGTCAGATACTCAGAGCAGGGATTTCTCCATAATATATGGGCATAAAAGGGATTCTGTTAGGGATCTCCATATATGGGCATAAAAGGGATTCTGTTAGGGATCTCCATATATGGGCATACAAGGGATTCTGTTAGGGATCTCCATATATGGGCATAAAAGGGATTCTGTTAGGGATCTCCATATATGGGCATAAAAGGGATTCTGTTAGGGATCTCCATATATGGGCATAAAAGGGATTCTGTTAGGGATCTCCATATATGGGCATAAAAGGGATTCTGTTAGGGATCTCCATATATGGGCATAAAAGGGATTCTGTTAGCTGTTAGTGATCTCCATATATGGGCATAAAAGGGATGCTGTTAGGGATCTCCATATATGGGCATAAAAGGGATTCTGTTAGGGATCTCCATATATGGGCATGAAAGGGATTCTGTTAGGGATCTCCATATATGGGCATAAAAGGGATTGTATCCCAGATGATGCCCTGTTAGGAGATCCACACTAACAGAATCCATATATGGTCCTACCGACAGCTGCTATAAGCCAACCCTGGCGATAAGGTCTGAGTCGAAGAAATGCTTCTTTCCTGGCAAGAATTGCCCCTTTATACTGTAGGGCTCGTTTGTGTATTGTATGACATCACGCCACATCATCGGCTGAGGACTGTGTGATGTCATCATATCTCCATATATGGAGACATAAGTTGCTCATGCCCAAATATGGGCTGGTGAGGTCAGACTTAGTGTGATGCGTAGGTTATCTCCATATATGGAGATTCAACTTCAATGAGTAACCATGGCAAACTGTCAACTGCCCGTATGTCTTGATAATTGGTAAAACAAATCTTTTGGCCTATTTGTGGAGATAAGCGACCAACGGTCGCTTATCTCCCGATTAGGGAGTCTTACTGGTGTATAGCAACAGATCAAATACATGTTTTACATCTTGTAGAAAGAACCCCCAACTTAGCTAATTCAACATTTACACCAACAGTATTTTTCCGACTCTCTACATTGTGGACTAATCATCTAAGCTCTAATCAGGGCTGGCATTGATTCAGCGTTCTAATCAAACACCTCATGCTTGACTTTATCCCGAAGTGGAAAACTGTCTGTGAGAGTGACAGAAATAGTGGCCATGGACATTAATGGCCTTTCCTGGTACTTCTACTGAAGGAAGGCAGAGCAGCTTCCAGGAAGAATCTGAGCCCCATATTGAGTAGACAGAATACTCACCATAATATAAATGCATTGACCAGGGCACATGGATCAAACCTCAAGAGCAACATGACGTAGCAGTCGAGGGCTGCTGTGAATCGGGGCAGGGAGAGAGAGAGAGAGGGGGGAACAGAAGAAATCCGACTAGGCCAGGGCGCTTTAATAATATTTATTTTATCCTTTTATAAATTCACAAAATATCTGTGAGTGAGTGTATCTGTCCTTCGTGCATCTTAGACCCCCCCCCCCCCCCCCCCGACGATCAACCTCAAACTCGGCACATTGCAGAGGATTGCAGAGGACCTGAGGGAACCATGCATGGTTTCTGATTGACATTGTTCCTGACTTGCGTGTTCCCTGTCTATCTATTTATCTTAAGTGGGTAACCAAAAATCAAAATATCTCTGTATGTCTGTCTGTCCATCTCTGTGAATATCTTTTATGTCCATATATGGAGATCTCAATATGACGTCACAGTAGCTGACGTCATAGACTGTCCTCCAAGTATAATAATATGATGGGTGTTGCATAACCGGAGGGGAATGCATCCCCAGCGGGCATGGGGCCTACCTTTATTTATGTACCATTTACAGTACATCCAAGCAGTCAATAAATCTAGTGACAGAGCGAGAGACTGTAAATGTACATAAATTAATACCATCCATCCCTGGCGGTGAAGTGAAGATGTCTGGCCGTTGCGACCCCTCCACTGCTATTCCGAATAGCATCTAAAAATACCAGTGTGGCTTCCTTCAGAGCACAGAAATAAAGCATGGCAGGAACTTCAGTCTGGCTCAACTCCAGTGAAGAGCTAACACCACAATGAGATAAGTGCTAGGGAACTCATTTAAAATGTAACTGGTAATAACATGACACCAGGGATAAAAACATGATGGTTCAGCCTTAATGGGCTGTTGAGTTCATACAATCCACACGTGATTAATCCAAAACAAAAGGTTTCCCTGGTTGTTTTTGTACCTGCACAGACCCCCCAGGTCAAGTTCCAGGGAACAGTCTGACTATTTGAGTAACCAGTATGTGACAGCGTACAGGAGCATGATAACAACCTGGTGCTTATCCTTCTATGTGACAATTGACAGAGTCAACCTTTGTCACCATACAGAAACATGACAAGATGCAAGATTTAAATGTAAAGGAAATAATTGTGATTAACAAATTAAATGTGTTTTTGGCATTGAACATTGGAACATTATAAATAAGAATGAAAAGCATGAACCAAATGGACCCGAAAGGTGGTCTTTGCAAATAAAACGTTTTGAGAAACACCACGTCTATGATGCATTATTTAAAATTACAATATCTATCTCTCTATTTTCTTCAAGGATAGATAGAAATGTAGGCTACTGTGTAGCGGAATATTAGAGGCTATATAACCTCCTAATTGCATTACAATTTCAATATCTATAGACTATAGCGAATATTAGAGCCTAAAGGCGCATTCCCACTGGGCCAGATAACAGATATCTGGAGATATTTCTCCAGATATTTTTCCATGCAAAGTGGATGGTAGCTACAGATAAAAAAAATATTTGCCACAGATAAAAGTATCTGTGGCAAATATCTGTGGTAGACTTTTTTTTTATCTGTAGCTACCATCCACTTTGCATGGAAAAATATCTGGAGAAATATCTCCAGATATCTGTTATCTGGCCCAGTGGGAATGCGCCTTAACCCCCAAATGTAAACACAGTTAAATTGTTAATCACAAGGATTTCCTTTACAATTACATCTTGCATCGTAACGGTGTCATGTTTTTGTATGATGACAGACAGGGAGGACTAATGGGAAGGCGGGGGAAGCGAGGGAGCTACGCGAGCTGGTGTAGGGAAGACCCCCCCCCCCCCCCCCAGTATGAAAGGACTCAGGAGAGCAAATCGGACACCGTGAGAATACTCTGTTTATCAGTAGTCCCACATGGTCATCATTTCCAGGGATGTGGGTCTGAATCACAAGTCAGCATATCCAGAATTTCCTAGACAGGCACGTGTCTGATTGGCTGGGCGGTTGGTCGAAGGAGGGCTATGGTTGTTTAATTCTGATGATGATTATTTTATTTTTTTATCCTTAAAACACTTTAACAGATGTGCACCAGTTATCTATGGCTAAACTAGTCTGTCCATCATACAGTGCCTTACCCTCTAACACTATAAGTAACACTATATCTGCAGCTGCAGGAGAGAGAGACTAGCTGTCCTGTCATCACCCTGGATGTACAAGTGATGGCATTATTTATATTCACAGCCGTCTCATGGCACGAGGCCAGCGGTCAGGCTGAATGTACGGCCAAGAAACAGAACACCTGCGGGCAATTGGAACAATGAAAGAGGTTAACGGTCGGTCTCCCCATCTTAAACACACTTTCTCTACTATCCTGAAGCACCTCAAGCATCTTTACTGACATCATTAAATGTATCTCTCTCTCTCTCTTTCTCTCTCCATGATGATGAAGTTTCTTTTATTCCTTTCCTTCCTTTTATGTAATTCAGAAAGCTTTATCTCCCTTCATTAATGCTGATGCAAAGCTCCTGGCTGCATTTGTATTTAATGTATTGTACGAATGAGAACCTGTCAGAACACACGCTATTATTACCAAGGAAATGATAGAAGGATGAGAGCTGATAAGAGACCACCAAGGAGAAGTCAGGACCACCCAAACAGATCACAAAGTCCCAGAGAGGAGCTACCCAGCTCATTAAAATAACATGCAAGGTTTTAATATTTTTCTCCCTCATTGTTGCTGTCTTTGGCAATAACTAATGCTTAATTTGTACTGTGTGAGCCAAGCAATGGATTGTGGCTCAGGGCTCATAGCCCTAATAATATCTAGTACAGAGTAGTGTCTGACCAATAGGGATTCTTTGTGTTGAGAGAGGGGATCTACAAACTCACAACATATCACATCATACAACGTGTTGTGAGCATGTAGATCTGTTATTTTCAAATCTAGAAAGTAGTTGGTCAGTCGGTCACTAGTACAGAACTATGCGCCATAAGCCACGGCTTGGCTCAAACAGTATAAATTAGGCTTAATGTATACAGCACTTGCATTTGCATAACCACAATCATTAAATAAGTTCTAAATGTGAAGAGAAATGTGTCAATGTACTAAATTGTCTGTGCAGTCCAATCCAAATACTCCCTTGCTTCCTCCTGCACACAAAGCACTGAAACGACCTTGAACTTTCACTAGGAAAGAGAAAGCTCAGAGAACAGGTGGTGGTCTCTGGATCAGCGTCTAAACGTATCCCAGCCGTGGTTGATGGTAACCAGCAGTGTCTGCTAGATACTTGCTCACAATCTCATTAGCCAAGCTTCCTCTTAGCTTGCCCTTTTTTTTAAATGCAAAAGCTGCACGTTTCTCAGCAGATCTACAAGCTTGCAATGCACCGCAGTGTGGAGCACGACATATAACAGAGTATAAGCGAGAGAGCTGAAGATCAGGATGCACATGCCCTTTATTGTTACTGATGCCTGACAGCCTTACAGTATACTGGATGTGTCACCTTCAAACACAGCCTAGCTGTGGGAACATGCAACCATGCCCTGGACTATAATTCAGAGCTTGTGTTAAACTCACTGGCTTAACCCTCATCTTCAACAGCTATGCATAACAACAGAGTTAGCTGAACCGCAAAAACGTGAGGCTTAACCAATGATCGGCAACTGATTTATCTTTCTTACTGTATTCTATACCATGCAATTGGTTTGGTCTTGGAAGGCAGGGAATGTTGCCAAAAGCACGATGAACAATAATTCAAATTTTGCATACTGTAAATAGACATGTAGATTAGATTGACCAAAACCAAATCACAAAGTCACAAGGTTATCTGTTAAATCACACATTAGTTCCCCACAACAAAGTTACCTGGGCGTAGTTAGTGCAATAAGTCTTAGTTCAGTGAAGCATACAACTCATTTCTGCAGAATGAACGTCCCTGGAGCGTGTGAAGCAGAAGGGGCGTGGAGAACGCCGGTCTCTCTATTGTATGTGGAGCATTGAATCTGCTGAATCTCAAGCAAGCCTAAACTGATGCTGATGATCTCAGTCCAACACCTTAAATCCACCTTGCAACCTCAGGCTGCCTCCTCCTAACTAATTAACCAGTGCCCTGATCCCATAACCAGATTACTGCTGTGCTCAGCATGGGGGTGTGTGTGGACTAAACACGTCTTTGCTCTCCACCCACCACTCTTCGTTCCTCTTCATTCATCGTGACTATTCCTTCCTTTCACAGAGCATAGAAAAGGATACAGAGTTAAGTGAGCCAAGGCCACGTTTGGCTTCTCTCACTCCTCTAGAGGTCACCATGGGGGCAGGGGGGGAGTGGAGCGGGTTGCACGAGAGGAGATCAACAATTATTATCTACCATGACGGTCAGGGGTCTGAGCCAGACGACTCCCTTAGCCACAATGCACATGGCAAGAGCGAGGGCCGCAGCTCAAGGCTTCAGAACTATGTGAATGGATCCGATCGGGGGCGTCACAAGGGGGGGGGGAAGTGGGACTGAGTTATTAGGGCACAAGGTGGAGGGGCCAGGAATTATTTTATACTTTAGCTATTGAAAAATAGCAGATATATACAAGGTGCCACGCTGCGAGCCGCGCTGCGAGCTTGTAGATCGAGCTTGTAGATCCTTCACACAAAAAGGTTTGAGCACCACTGACGTAGAAACATATGTTTTTCAAAAAACCTTAGAAAGATTTGAAATATTCAAAGACTTTTCACATTTTCACGATTTAAAAAAAATAGCAGATCTACAAAACGCTCTGAGCTTGTATATCTGCTATTTTTCAATAGTTAAAGCACAAAATAATGCGTATGAAGAACATTTATGGGGGGCCCGCAGTGAATCCCTGTACCCAGGGCCCAGAATTTGGTGCGACACCCCTGGATGCGATAATGAACTTGTGTCAACATGTACTGTACTGTACTGTAGGCCATTTAAAGGGTGGGGTGGTGGCAGCTGGAGAGGACTTGGTGCAGATGAAGACAGACAGGTGTGATTTGGGAAACATTTTGCTAGATAGCTGTGAGTGGGCATGGTTTACTGAGGGGAAATGAGGAATGCTGGAGCACCTCCTACCCTCTCCCTCTGTCCATCTCTCATACCCTACAAGGACAAATGTGACCAGCTACCCTCTCCGTGTTTGATAAACACTGTTCTTCCCTTTGCTCCCCCATCGCATTAAGGCGGTTAGGTGACTTGCTATTGGAAGCCCTGCCAATGTGCTAGAACGTTCTATGCAATGCATTTGAATACGTTTGAAACTAAAAGATTAAAGTCAAGACAGGAGTTTAGAATACATGCTTTGTGATGCGGGGACTTGAAACAGAAACTCTCTGAAAGTTTCAGTTTAAGTGTATAACTGCAGGTTCTCAACTTGGGTTCTGTGAGGGGGTGCCAGGGGGTCCCCACCAAAATGACTGATAGTTAAGCTTAGGAACCAAATGTACCTACAACACAGAGTGTAAATTTGTACACTCAGAGTAAAATTAACACTGAGGATTGTAAATGGGGGTCCTTGATCTTGTATGCATGTCAAACTGTGGGTAGTTGAAACCAGCGGTCCAAACATAGACAACTATGACACTCCCAAGACAAGATCGTACCTTAAACGAAGAGCTTGAGGTAAGACTGGATGAGGAGATCTTGAATGGTGTTGCTCTCAGGCCCAGGGTCAAGTCTGATTAACACACAGACAAAGGCGGAAATGAGACAGAGACACATGGATCTAAAACGTCCAATACACTCAGATTAGATAATATCTAAACATTAAAACCCAGCAGGCGATATTTATTCTCTCAAACAGTAAATGGTTTTACTTTCCATGAAAACAAACACAAGACTAAAAAAACACAGAAATCTACATAGTATACTGTACTGTATATTTATGTGTATAATTGAGAAATGTGTGTGGGTCCACAGTGTTCCGGTCGTCGCCATTTGTCAGTTATGTAAGCTGCCATAGTGTCATAAACAGCAGGGTCTCATGTCTTATGAGAGAGCCTCAAATATGCATTACGCCACCTTTAATATAAACACTCCTTGGTCATCTGCCGGTAAGAGTACACAGACACAAATTTTCATGTGACATGCTTGCCTGCACGCATTACATGTACGAACACGCGCACACACACACACACACACACACACACACACACACACACACACACACACACACACACACACACACACACACACACACACACACACACACACACACACACACACACACACACACACACACACACACACACACACACACACACACACACACACACACACACACACACACACACACACACACACACACACACACTAGGTTTGATGCATACCAGTGCAGGTACCGTAAAGCCTGATTTATACTTTGTTGCACAATGGTGTAGCTTGCCAAAACTAACTACATAGTTCATACAATTGTTTTATTAGACGTTATTGGTACTGTAGATAGGTGCTTCTGAGGGAAGGAGATGTTTGATCCCAGCCTGCCTTCCGTCAGAGGGAGACAAGAGTTTCCAAAAAAGGAGCCTGTGGCCATTGATGCAAATTGGGCTTAAAAAGCAACAGTTGAATCCTCGTGAAGAAGCCCAGTGGAGATGTCAAGGCTCGGTCCACAAGGTTGTGAGAGGGATTGGCTGGGGGTTGTAACCACGCAGTCTTATGTAAACTGTTTGGGTTGGAGGTCCCGGTTGTTGGGAAGCACCGCAGCCCGAGACATCTTGTTTTGATAGAACTTTACAGCAGCTGCTGTAATGCTGCTTCTGTGAATGACGGAGATTCACAGCCATAAAGAAACACACTTAACCTGTGATCACACTCGTGCAAATGCTCTCCAGCAGAGTATTAGGCACAGTCATTCTGGCATTTGGTGCCATTATTTGTATTTTATTCCATGCTACAGTATTGCTGATTGCACTTTACCGAGTGTACAGAGTGTATTAAGGGCGTAAATACATGTGACTGAGATAAAGAAAGACAGGGAACAATATCTACAGTGTGTGATTATTAGCAGTAATATTCCATTTACCTTCACACAACAGCCAATTGTTGCATTTGTCTAAAGACATACAGTATACAGTACTGTGTTCCACTGACTGCACCCCCTGGTACAATATGCCAAACGCCCAACACAGCTAACAATGGTGTTTCATATCAATTCTTCCTCTGTTCCCACACACCCATGCACCAGTCTGGCAGCGGCATAGCCTAGCTTGACTCCAGCTCCTTGTCATCATCCTACTTATGTCTCTTAGTGTCTCTGCTGTGTGATCTGAGTGCTGCTGAGATGCTTGGGAGGCGGAGCAGGATGAATATTTATACTGGAGTTACGGTAGTGAATATGTACCACCTCCACACAGAGACAGTGTCCATGCTGCACACTGAACGAAGGCATTGACATCGGTTTAATAGACTACATACACAACCTCCAACATGCAGGGTGTATCGAGTACGTTCACAGTTTTACGTGCAACTTCAAATTATGTTACACAGTAAAATTAATTTAATTCATATAATTCATATAACAAAATGGACCTGCATTGATTTAAGCGTTAATCAAAAGTAACATCACTTGATCATGGCCACCAAGTTTTGTAAGGTTAATGCTCTTACCTGCTCTCTGCCCCATAGCGTTGATGGCATTGATGCGTGGGGCCATGTTGGTGATGGGTACTATGTTGCCCCTAGAGGCGGAGGTGGAGGATGAGGAGGTGGTGGTGCACCCATCCTTGATCTCAATGGTGAGGAAGGTCTTCATGTCAGGGTCTGCTTCTCCCTGGTTGTCTTGCTGTCCAGCTAGTCTCCCTGGGGTCCTGTCTTCCTTTGAGTCCCCCGAGGCGCTCCAGAGCTTTTCAGCTGGATGCCTCGTCCCGCCTGTGGCGTTCTGTGATTGGGTAGCTGAGGACAGAGGTTTGCCGGTCCCACCCACTGGCTGAGGCGTGGACTTACTCTGGGCCGGGACTTCTGTGCTAGAGGAGACTGAGGTGTGAGATGTGTAGGGTGCACGTGGACCTTCTGGCCTCTCTCCACAGGTACTGGGGGATGCTGCGGCTCTGCTTGCAAACAACTGGTTGACTCTGGAGAAATTGCTCTGTCCAGCAGTGCCAGGGGCAGTCCTATTCCTCACCCTATTCTTCTGGGCTGGGCCAGGACTTGGGCTGGGTTCTGTGAACTTGCGCATCCGGTCCCGTACAGAGTTGGCCCGGCTGCTGAATGGTTCCAGCACAACCGCTTTCTTCGCAGGTGCTGTAAAGCAGAGACAGCTTGAATGTTTGTTGTGCTGTAGAGTAACTCTAATAATTCTGTTCAACAAACACACAGAACCTAAAACCTACACGCCCCTTCTGCTTCACAGAATGACTTCATAAGCCTTAAAGCATCTCACTCTCAACCTTGCTGTCTCCACCTCCTCAAAAAGCTCTCTAAAAGTCCCTTTTGCTTTTTTCCCCACTCTATTTTGGGTTCCAGACCTTTTTATTTTCCTTGACTTCACCTCTCTCATCGCTGCTCTTTCCATTCTTTCTTTCTGTATTACGTTCTACTGTCCACCAACAACATTCTCAGATGCTCAGTATTTGTACACAGTGTCATCCACAATTTCTATAAAACTGCTGTCTTTCAGAGGTACAATCCCTTGTGAAAGTCTCTGTAAGGGTTCACTTCCAGAGTTAAATGAATGCTCTGAGTATTACTGTGTACACAGAGACAACAGTAACAAAGAACAAAAGTGCCATGGAAAATTATTTGTGATTAGCTTTGATGACATTTAAAAAGGGCTCCCTTATTGAGGCAAAAGACAGAGAGAGAGAGAGAGAGAGAGAGAGAGAGAGAGAGGTGTGAGAGACAGAATTGGAGGGAAAGAGGAGAGAGAAGATGCTGTACAGTGTTCTTTCTAGCCCTCTGTGGTGTGACTGGCCCTATACGGTCATGCTGGCCCTGAGACTGCAAGAGCTCCACATGGAGGCCATTAAGCTTGAACAGATAGTAAGTGCAGGGAATCTTGATATTTGAGAAGCGGCAATAACTTAGTATTAATAACCACTAGGCCTGTCTGGTGTGATGTTATCTCACTCTCCTCAGCTATTGCTGAAGGCAAACACAGCAAAGTTATCGCTTAAGTCAACCGAATAAATCTTCTGGCTATGGTTCTAAATATTTATAATATATACTGTATGCTGCTCACCAGAGTCCTTCACTTGTTGGAGAGGTGTGAGGAAGGTCAGATCTCTATTTAGTTTGACCTGAGAAAGAAAGAATGATTTGTAAAAAAAACAAAGAAAATGTCAAGAAAATAATTAAAGACTTTTCTGATCATAACAATGAGCAATGAGCATAGGGGTGGGAGATATGGAAAATACAATATCATGATATCTTTACAAGCTGAATCACGATACACAATCTTATCATGATTCTTTTTCATGTTGGTTTTTATGGTTATTTTTCAAGTTACTTAACAGTATAACCACCTACAAGGTAACACAAACTAAAAGAAAAAGGAGTAACAGACCATTTAGACCAGTGGTCCTCAATGTGGGGTCCAGGGACTCTCTTGACCCTTACATGTAACTCTGTGACATTTTAAAGTTTGAGAACTACTGATTTAGAGTTTAGACCCAAATGCAGGTTTCTGAAATGAATCTCTGTATTAACAATTCAACAGGAATTTTGATATGGCTCCGTCATTGTATCACAATATCTCTGAAAAGGCCTATCGTGGAGACATTGTATCGTCTCAATCACCTTATCGCCCACCCCTAAATGAGAGCAGTTGACATGTACACAGGTCTGGATCCTTAAGGCCAATACATGTTCCTTCTGACGTTGAACAACGTTCTGGTTTGGACAGGCTCTCCAAACTATAGTTCGGAGTCAGGACATGTGGGGGTGCACAGGTTCTGAGACCGCCCATCAGAAGTTCGGAGTGGCGTCAATTCGTAGTTATATCAACCCCCTTTCAGCAGAAAGGTTTGGACGTGGGAAGAAGCATGCATTGTCCTTAAGTCATTGTCAAACTGCTATACAGAGCATTTCCCAGGGCAGCAAAACACATTCAAGTTCATGACGCCCCTGCACTGGCATAAAGGGGTTCACTGGACACGGTAAAGCGCACACGCGCACACACACAAAAGAATACACATGCAGTGTTTTCATTATGTAACACTGGTGTTTGGAGTGAGGCGGTGTGGGCCTCTGTTCTTTTTTTAGCAGAGGGGCCGTGATGGGCCCCGGTATGTTTACAGTACTCTCAGGAGGCTGGGTATCAGAGTATATTGCAGGGAACTATAAAGATGTCTGGGGCCTTCATTGGGTAAACACATCTAGAGGGACGACACGGTGGCGTCATGAGTCCCCAAGTGAACAGAACATCTTTCTTGACGAAGGAGAAGGAACAAACCTGGCCTTGTGCATGTTTATGTGCTCTGTGTTCCAGGTGCAGTGAGATGAAGGGACGCAGAGCTGCTGTCCTACAGTATGTTAGTGACCATACCTCTCTGACTGTAGGTGCGGCTAACACAGCTCTGAGGCGAAGCAGAACCAAAAAGGACTTTTAACAATCCACAGAATGCAGAGGCTGTTTGTGTTTCAAGTAACCAAAGTAACCAAACAACACCTAACATTAGTTCAACACGATGTGTTTATAGATGCCAATGGGAGCTCCGGGAGTAACAGAAGAATGAGGTGTCATGTGTTATTTGACATATAGAGAAATAGAGGGAGGGGAATAGAGAGAAAGACAGAGAGAGAGAGAGAGAGAGAGAGAGAGAGAGAGAGAGAGAGAGAGAGATAGCTCAGATTGCAAGTGCACATTGTGGAAACTGTATAGCTCAACATCCCCCTCCAGTGGTGATGTTAAGATAAATATTGTTGTGTGGTTAAGACAGCTGATTAGCAAGCTACATGGCAAATGGCCTGTGTTGATGTACTGTAGCCTTACTCAGAGATTGTAAAAAATAAGTTTTTACACTCTCAGAGTTTAGGATTTTTCTGTGTCATAGCCATGGGTTTCTCCCATGCACACAGCTTGAGTGGGATTCATACCTTCTGTTCTTGGATTTCTGCCTTTACCACGGCACTGCCATTAACCAGGCCATTGTGGGAGCCTTGTCTCCTAGACAAGACAGACCCATCGGGCTGTTCCTGTTCAGTGATGCTGGTGGAGCAGTCGTGGCTGGGCTGATCCTGGAGGCCAACTGGAAGGCGGCTGCCGATATCCCCTTCAGAGTCAATGCTGGAGCAGGAGCCACTCATGGCCATCTCTGCATCTGCCACCAGACCCCTACCAACAGAGGACACGCCCACACTCAGGTCAGTCATCCCTGAGTCCAGCCGTTTCCGAGACAACAGACTGGCGCTCTCTGAAGTCCCAGAGCCCAGGCGGGGCCTGGAGCTCACGCTGGAATCAGAAGCGCCCGAGTCCAGCCTCTGTCGGAAGCGTGACTGGGAGCCCATGCTGCGCTCAGAGGCCCCGGAATCCAGGCGGCCACGCTGAGGGGACCCCTGACTCCTGTCTGAGGACCCGGAGTCCAGTCTGGCCCGGAAAGCAGAGCCCAGGATCTTCTCCGAGGGCCCGGAGTCCATGAGGGCCCTGCGTGGCACCGAGGTCAGGCTGTTATCCGAAGCTCCCGAGTCAGACCTCTGACGCTGGGACAGAACCAGGTCCAGCTCTGTTGGCACAGCCTCCTGTTGGGACTGGGTCAGCATTGGTCCTGGACCCTCATCTTTCACCAGGGTGTCAAGAACTAACACCATACCGGAGTTGGAGCCTACAGCAGCAAAAACACAATGATAAGATACTTTATACTTGGTCACATTTTGATCAAAACAGGTTTGCGTGACATCATATATTCCTGTGTTTCACTATCAGTTACTTTTCCTTCTGTGCTGAACAGAACAGAATGTGGTGTTATGTTGCAGGAAGAAGTAGGTGGTGAAGCTGGAGTGCTTGATGGAAACAAAATGCTTCCTGCAGCCCCTAAAGCCTCTGGGGAAAGGGCTGGAGACAAGTATATCTACTGGGGATCACAGAGGAGGCACGTGGAGACGTAGAGGGGATATAGGCATTTCCTCCAAACCTACTTCAGTTCCTCGGCAAGATTTGTGTTGTTGTTGTTGGTGGAATGGATGTGCGTAAAGCAGTAGGAAAGGGCACAAAAGGAGAGCAGGAACACACATAAGAGCCATAAGTGGAAGGCAGGCACAGGAAGTCTAGAAGGAAGTGGGGGTGAAATAGAGACTAGCACAAGTACTTCCCGTCCCCTTCTTTTGAAACTGTATTGCTGTGTGATGTCTTGTTTTTAACTCTGGATTGCTTAAAGCTCCTGTCTGTACAACAAAGGTATCCTTAAGTTATTAGTACCCTTGGGCCCTAATAAAGAAAACATTGACCATGACTTGGGTCCAAAAGCCGTCATTTCTCCTTCTCTCCTCAGGAAATTCTACTCCAAATAACACAGCAGTGCCCACTGACCATCTGAAACCACTCTCCAACGGTTTAGTTATAAATCAGGTGCAACTAAATATAAATCAGCGGTTTGCATTTTGATTGAAGTAAAACAAGACAAATGGTCTAAAACAGGGGTCTTCAACAGGGGGTCCGGGACACCTAGGGGGTCCTCAGAGTTACTATAGGGGGTCCTCCAAATCTTTATGTGGTAGAAACCTTTTTCTTATTTTCTTTATAGTAACCACTTTAATGAAACTATATGGAATCTATGAAAAGGTTGTGGGGGTCCCTGCTTCATCCCTCTCTCAACTAAGGGGTCCTTGACCTGAAAACGTTGAAGACCCCTGGTCTAAAAGCTCCTCTAGCAGCCCCTGGGGACTATGCTGCTTCACAAACCATTGTGTGAAAACATTTCTGCATCATGTGATGGCACTGTCCTTATAACCAAATAGGGCTAGCAAAGTATGCATGCCTGTCATTTACAAACCAAATCTAGAAGGGAAAATTCCATTCTGGCTCGAGGCAGCCACAACCTCTTTCAACTTTAAAAAGACAGGGTCAAGACTGGCTATTCAACTACTTCTTTCTTAAACTTCTTCAATTAAAGCAGATGATTGTTTGATACAGATTACAGAAGGTTGCATAAATAGTGTATTTAAAAAGAAAATCAGGCACAACAATCTTGTCAGAAATGTGCTTGGTCAAAAAAATATGCTTGGTCAAGGTTGCTGATTACTATGGTTATGTAAGACGTGATAACTCTATGACAACATGCCTGCTTAGTTTCTATGAGGTCTTTTGAATGGGCCACTTCACAGACACAGCTTTAAACAAACGATGGGCTTCATTCAAGTCCAATTAACCATCAGCTGAAGTGAGACCCAAAACAGCCTTCTATAAACAATCACTCCATTGCCTTATGGTTTTGGCACTGGAGCACCGTCAGGTCCATTGTGAGAAATATATGGGAAAATCCCCATTTCTATTGGATAATGAGAGACTTGCTTTGTGTTCTAAAATAACCATGCAAAAAAAGCCTGCACTTGTGCACTCCTCACACAGTGCACAAACAAACAACACCCAGGGGTCTTTTTAATTTTAGGTTCAAAGTTGAGCAAGTTTACCACCCTTGGGAACTTGAATGAAGGTCAGCACATTCCAATGAGAAACTCTGTAAACGGGTCATTTCCTAAATGACAGCCTTGCCACATACTGTACAGCACAAAGACGAAGAGCAAAAGTCTGCAAAACTGTCTAGGATGAGCTTCATTTTGTTTGTTAAATAAAGGTATAGAATGATGGTACAGTATTATATAAGTACCCTACACCAGTGGTTCTCAACCTTTTCAGGCTGCGACCCCCAATAATCATATTTTAACCGTCCCGAGCACTAGAGTTGAGGCATTACAATTTGTATAACACGGTTCTGTTGTGAAAATAGCATGTAGATCGGCTATTTTCACAATTTCTGCCTCTAAATACTTGACAATTTGGCCAATGTTTGATTTGTCATTTTAGAGGTATTAAAAAGTGCTTAGATTGTCACTTTAGAAATGTGCAGATACCCTCTATACACTTAAACTTTAAGTTGATTTGTTTACTGTTGAGTGAGATAACAATCTTGCACATTAAGTTAATCATCTGGGGACCCCACTGGGGGTCCCGACCCACAGATTGAGAATCACTGCCCTACAGGCCCTACACATCCTTCAAATGTACCATATTTATTTCCATCATCTTACCTCTGATCAAAAGACAACCACCCCTCAAGTACCACTGGCCTGCCCCACCTATCCTGTCCTTTTCCTAGCCACAAACGTCCTGTGTCTTTGTGTATCAACAGCTATTTCAAAAGGCTCCTTCCCACCACAACTCTATGGCTGTTCTAAGGTGGGCCCTCGACATTGGCCGTAGTTTCACCCTTTACTTAATTGTAAGGCAAGGATAAATCAGGAGGGGAGTGGGACGTTTCTGGGCCTTAGTTCTGTTCCGGTATCAGCTTTATATAGCAGAGGTGTGGCTATGGGCTTCCCTCAGTTGCTATCCCGTAAACACACTACCAGCCCTTGGTCCAGCAGGACACTGGGAGCTAAGTGAAGGGCAGACCAGGCCACACAGAATGCCATTATTATGGCTGCAACTCCAAGATCCCAACAGGCAAAAACCAGGCTCAGGTCAGCAAGGGCTGGGCTCACATAAGAGGGAAAAAACAACAACAACTCTAACCATGAACCACAGATGATCAAAATGTAACTGGTAGGAGTATTTCTTCATACAGTAGTTGTGCAATAAATACTTCAGGCTCTGGGCTGGCCTGTGCATAGTAATTAGACAGGCGATAACTATCAATTCATGCCATGTATAGAAGTCATCAACAATGTATTTTGGTCTCTGTACAGTCTAGTTGTATTAACGTAGGTGTGTGTACAAGTCACAAGGCTTTGAGTGAACGAAGTGCATTCATTCACTCAGAAGTCTAGTATTCATTCTGCTTTATTTATAGCTGGGCTAACAGAGACAGTTAGTTCATTAAGTGGTGTCACACTTTAAGCCAGAGGTTTTAAGTCTGTGACTGTGGGTGTCACACAAAAAGTTAATAAAGTTGTAAAAGAGCTAAAACAGCCTACACGAATATGACCTCATGACCAACACCTCAGGAGAATGCCTCCTTTGGCAGGCTATTTTAACAAGCAATCCAGAGGAAATTGCAGAGGATCATGTATGTGTGGTGGTAGGTACAGGCAACAGAGGTGGTCAGTGTTGTGTTTAAGTTATTCGCTCCTATCCGAACTTGACCTTTAGGTGAAGGTTTACAGTATACACATGCTTTTGTATTTCACTAGTACAACGGTCCTAACAGTGTGGCATGGCTAAACATGAGAGGAACTACAGAGCCAGACAGTAGGTGTTTATGGTCATGTACGTTCTGTGTAGACATGCTACAGAAGGAACAACTGGCTGCTAATTTGAAGGATAGTCAGATGAAGTGTTTGGTGCTGAACAGCTGTTCCTCACCTGTCCTCTGCAGCTCTCTGCCTTGATGTGTCTGGTGGCTGCGAACCTCCAGGATCTGTGATCTGGTCCGCTCGCAAAAGCTCTCCCGTTCAGTGTCCTGTATAAACAATACACGATTAGTTCATTTCAATACGCAAAAGGCATTACGTGTTTCAATTTCTTAGCCGTACTGATAAGGAGTGTCCCTGTCACTGCCAAATTACCCATCTCAACTAGGGCTGTCACAATTATTACATAATCGTCTAATCGTGATTATGTGACATTATCGCAATTATTTTGTCATAATCGTCATAATCGTGAATGTTGAAAAATTTCAGAAATAGTGGAAATAGCAGATCTACAAGCTCACAACGCGTCCATTGCGACGCGTTGTGAGCTTGTAGATCGGCTATTTCCACTATCAAAGTTATTTTTTAATTAGTAAGTTGTCAAATATGTCAGTAATTTATAGGTTATGTGTCATATCTACCATGTACAACTTCAAAGCCTACAAGCCAAACAGAAATGTAATTATCAACGACAAAATCACAATTAAATCGTTAATCGCCAATTATTTGAGTGACAATTAATCGTCATGTAAAATGTCATATCGTGACAGCCCTAATCAGGAGGCCTTTTATCTTCTGCAAGTTTATTAGCAGTCAACAGAGCTTTTTGTTGGAGGTCAAGGTCAAGCACCTTACAAACAAGAGACAGCCTTGATGAGGTCATGGTGAGAGCCGGCGCTGGCCAGCTGACATAATAAAAGCTGTGTTTTCTCCCTAACCAACAAGCGGGCCAACACCATCCATTGTGTGGTCCGTTGTGCTACGGCTCAAGTGAGATGCACCTGAGATGCACCCACAACCGTGTTAGCTTTGGCAAGCTCCGCTCCTCGTAAATCCAGTTTGTGTGGAGTGGAGCATCAATCAGCATGTCGTGTTGTTCGGCAAGGTCAAAGTATAGCAGTCTGGCCTTAATCTGCATTAATAAAGCAGAGTAACAGCAGGAGAGTGATGGAGAGATTGGAGACACAGCAACATTTTGGCATATGGAGGGGAAAAGGGAGATGTGGTGAGAGAAGCACACTGTTACCAGTGCCACTACTATGTTTGGTCTCTGGAGCACAACCTGGACCAACTCCACAGCAGAATCAGCTGCACAAACACATGCGTGCCACCACACTCGCACACATGTACAATCTACGAGGCTGCACCGCCTGAGAAACCTTTTTGTGTGTGTCCGTATTTGTGGCTACCAGTGAAAATGCCTGTTTTGTGCACACTGTGCACACTTCTATAATTCAAAATGGTACTGAAATCGTATTTGGCAAGATGCACCTAGTGTAAGAATAGTCAAACCAATGTTTGGGCTTGGTCCTGGCTTGATTCTGTAAAAATATACAGGACATGACCTTAAATACACTGAAACTAAACAATCTAACTATACTTATGCCAGATTTACTGCCTTCCACAGCATCCAAAAGCGCTGAAAACGATCTTCCAAACACACAAACACAATCACACATACACTCAACACACACCCACCAACACGCACAATCAGCTTTGTAAATAAGGTTATCGTTGATCAGAGCCTAGCAGGGGTGTCGGCAGCAGAGTGCAAAATAAAATCACAGCAGCGCATTGAAAGGGTCTTAAATAATCAATGCAGCGTGTGATTGCGGTTGTTTTGAATGACGGTATGTTAATGAGTGAACAAACAAAACACCTGCTCCAGTTAAACACACCTGAAAGGTGGAGGTGAGAAAGATCCCATGCATTCTGCTCTGTTGACTATGACCTTCTCCTTCTCCACCTGAGCTGATTACAGGGTGGAATGACTCTATCAGCCCCAACACAAAATGTAATCAAGACACACTCACAATAGACAGGAACACAAACACGAGATAGGTGCCTCGCCTCAGGATTATATTATTACCCTTCAGCTTAAAAAAAGGCAGGAAGGTGACACACATTTAATATTTCACACAATATGTGACTGTGAATAACATGCTATAAACACCCAGGACGGACCAAAAATTATAGCCTAATGAACAACTCTCTCCCAAGAGCAAGAAATCAGAGAACAGTAGAAGCACTAAATGTGACGTCAAAGCAACGCGCAGCCTTGAGCATCTCCATTGTTAGGCTTCCATTCACGTTTCCATCAACGTGAAATCACAGATTAGGGTGCAGGACAAACTCCACTCTCATATTTCTAGCTTGCTTTACTAATGGGTCATTAACTGTGTTTGATGATGAGGCTGGGGAAGGCAGATAGACTCTAAGACCAAACAACAGGGATCTGTGTGTGCCCTCAACATAAAAGTGTCATCAGAGAAAGGTCACTTCCATGACACTCCCCCTTCTGAGTTTTCTTCATTTAAACAGTCAGAGGGGCATAATGGCATTTCAGCTGTAAACACAATTAAAGCGAATGACCTGTCTAGAAACCACCACCTCCCTTTGTCTATCTCCGCTCCTCTGCAGCTACCAAGAGACGGAGACAGCCGGTAATCGTTTCACAGCTCCCACTAAACCACAGGGAACATATTTCTCACAGACACCAAGGCATAGGGGTGGGGGTGGAGAGATAAAGTGGAACTTGAGCTGGAGAAGAGTTCAGGATGGGCTGCCAACCTCCATGCTGTCATTAGTGGCTTCACGCTGTCCCCTGGCCCCTAAACAGCGGAGACCTGAAAGAGCGAAACCAAGACCAACAACGTCCCACTTCTGCGCTCTGAGCCTTTCAGAGAGTCCCCCCCCCCCCCCCCCCCGTGGCGGCTCCTCTGAGCCTCTCAGAGAGTCCCCCCCTGTGGCAGCTCGCGGCTTGAAACACAGATCATCACCGTCTGACCACAAGAGGACCGGTTGTGTCGGACTATAATTCTAAAAGCTCAGCCCCGTAAACACAAAAACAGCAACTGTCCTCTCTCCTGACCACAGCAAGGCGTGGGCCATCTGGAATGCTCTGAACCCTCAGAACCACAGAACAATGAATCAGAGGTCAAATCGTCACCAAGACACACGGGCCTCCCTTCACCGGCCAGCGAGGACGACTGGGATCCACCATGGGATTAATGAGGCCGGTTCCAATGGGCCCATTTTCCAAGAAAGCTAAATCCATCATTCCACTGATGAGGTCAGGATCTTCTTGCCTCCACGTGCATCAGAGAGGAGAAACCCGGTAGCTCATTTTCCATTACTGCACTCTAAGACACGAGGAACCGCACAGTAAGCCCACCTCCAATTGAAATACAGTACAGTAGCAAACCACGCACACACACGCACACGCACACACACACACACACACACACACACACACACACACACACACACACACACAAATCTACTCAACTCTGTGACTCAGTTCTCTTATTTAAAACCATCCACAGCTTTTGTTGTCTGTCAGATATTTACCTGAGTATTACCCAATCCACTCACCTTTCTGTCTACTAATCCCTGTCTGTCACGGATACTGGGCACAGTCCAGACAGCTCTCCCTTAAGCTGCTCATGCCTCAGGTATCTTACAACATGTTTATGATGAGATCAGATGACAAATAGCAATCTGGTCCGTCTATGCATCAAAAAGTTCATAATAGTCACGCACATCCAAAATGTATTTAAGACAGGGTGCTGGACCCAAAAAGGTCAATAAAAGATAAAAAGACACTGTGCAACCCACCAAACCATATATCTGACCTAGTCTACATGCACACCTAGTCAGAAACCCTGATGACCGCACAGAGTTTAGTAACTAAATACAGTTCAGACCCGAGTCGTATTATTATAAATGATAAAGGTCTCTCATTCCAAAGACAAACCTGAAAGGAAAACTGAAAAATGACACTCTCCACAAAAGAAGGGATCAGGTTGAGAGAGGAGAGCTAGGTCCATGACAGACAGCAAAATAAATATCTGAATGCCATTTACCTTCTCTCCTTGGCCTGAGCTGCTGGTCTCTCTCAGCTATATCCCTCACTCAGGACGTCCTCTACTCTGCCTCTGTATTCCCTCAGCCACATCACACACACACACACACATAATACCAACAGGCCACTCCCTTGACTTCCCTTCCCTCCCATTCTGTCTCCACGGGGCTCTCACCCTCTAACGCACGCACGCACGCACGCACGCACGCAGGTTAATGGGTAGCCTCAGCCTGGTTGACACATTAACGTTTGACACACTGTCTTTGTTTTTGGCCACAGTTTAATTATTATTATTTTATTTTTCACAGGCAGATATGAACTGCCACATTATTTGACAGAAATCATTTTCCAACTGGAGTTATAATTATGTTGTTGTTTTTATTCAGACTTTCCTAAAAGAAATTAGAACAATCGTGTATTTTTTTTTTACCCACAGCAAGGAGAGCCAACATTTTTTCAGCCATACGTATAATTACCGTTTTAAGCAATGTGTGTAGTATGCTTTTTTCCCCCCAAACTTAGGCAGATGGAAAACTTTGCTTCAGTTATCCCCGCAAAATCAACAACGTGCATTAACACACAGTCATCGATATCCACCAATAGGCCGCGGTCTTCTAGGCAAAAGCAGAGACCGACCACTAATTGCCTGAACATTCAACCACTGATGAAACATACACATGCTGCATACTGTAGTGTACACACTGTGTCTTTCACCTGAATATGATACAATCTTTTTGTATCATATAACAAAATGAGTCGTATGTAGACACAACTGCATTGTGTCTTGATTGCACCAGTACAGTATTTTGTTTCTAAAGTTGGACACAGTCTGCGTGTGTGATGTACAGTACGTGCATGTGCGTATTTGGCTGTCCTATCTGGGACGTCCATCAGCCTGGGGACAATCACACACGACTCAAAGAGATCCGCTGCTGTGATGTGATGTGAATAGAAGGAGTCTTGCTGCCGGTGGCTGCTTGTTGGTTTTGGCCACGTCCCCATTCCTGCACAGACTGGACTGCTGGGCCACAGCTGGTGGCCTGTCTGTCTGTCTGCTCCTCCACTACATCCACACCACCATGCACACCCCCACCACCACCTGTGGCTCACTCACTGCTACAGTCCAAGCACCTAAACACCTGGCATCCCTATTTTCAGCATGTCATTGTGGGCTCGCTGAAAGGCGAGACCAGTATGTTATACCAAATCTTTATAGGTCAAGTTTATTCTCCTAAAAAAAATTACCGACAGTACAAAGGCAGGGCCCTTAGCCAATGAGGAGCAGCGTTCTGGGTGACATCACCACCAACAAGTGCGACCGGATATAAATAACAACAACACGTGGTCTCGAGACCAGTATGTTATATCAGTATGTTATACCAAAACCTTATAGACCAAGGTTATTCTCCTCAAACAAATTACCGAAAGTACAAAAGCAGGGCACTTAGCCAATGAGGAGCGGCCAAAGGGTAGATCTTTGTGCCCATACATGGTGTTCCATGCGAGCCCACACTGTTTCGTAGGAACAGTATTTCTAGTTATAGGTGTTCTTTTTTTAGGTGTTTTAGTCTTTCAAAAGAAAATCGAACAAAAATAGCCGATCTACAAGCCCACTGAGCTTGTAGATCGTCTATTTTCACTGCACGACGCCAACGTAGGGAAAAGTATAAAATAGGGCTCAAAAGGAAGTGAGGTACTGTAGATAGGCTTGTTTGAATGTCCTATGACCTCAACTTGCAACAGCTACTTCCTATCTAAAAAGACTGTCTGTGAGTCTGTGACACAAAGGAGTGCGTGCAACTGACAATAATTCACAAAGTGGCCATTTTGCTTTACGTCATACATTACTTGTGGAAATCCCCATCCCATCATTGACAGATACAAAATTTAAAGCCATCAAATCTACACTTTTTGGGTCAAAGTAGTACTCCAGAGAAAGCAGTATATCCTTATGGACCGACTATTTACTGACATTAATGACAGTACAATTAATTCAAGCATAGCTTTTCCCCAACTGACATCATCCATCAGCATAATTTCAGTAGTAATGAGTAGACATTAACTTTGTTTTCCCCATAGAGATCCTGTCTCCAGACATTGGACCATTTATCAAAGTGGGTGCATACAAACAATGATCAAACAAACAGATAAGATAGCATCTAATGTAGCCTCAGGCACGCTCTCTCTGCCCAATAAATCATTATACTGGGAACTGGGAACTTCAATACATTATTATCACTGTAGCAAACTAATCATCTGATCTGAAATGAACACTTGAGTTTAACCCTGAAATAGTGTTAGAAACCAAAGGCAAAACACAGTACCTCAACATCCACTAGAGGGCCTGTCAACCAAAGAGATAAGACTTGTATCAGTGCTTGATTAAAGGAGGCAAGAAAGAAGTGTCAGACAGGAATATCCCAGCCCACAAAGTGTAAATTCCATTTGTATGATTTTGTTTCATGATGAAACAATTCAAATCAGAAGGAATGACATTACGTGTGTTATATACACACAGACATAAATACCTCCACACTTAATCTAATGTTTTAATTTAGTGTGGCCCTTACTGCCTGTGTAGACGGGGATGTGAAAAATGGCAGTGCAGACTGGAACACTGTCCTCATCACCGAGGATTTACTACCTTCACTGCATGTCAGGCACTGACTGAATACATTTCTTTCTTTCTCTCCACATGCTCAGCCAAAAATGATGGTGCAGAAGAAACAAAACGCATTCCTGGCTTCGTGGCAGCCAGTGCATGCATGGATGTGAGTAGTGAGGCCATGGTCACGACAAAGTGTGTGATTTGAGTCACAATGCCTGTTGTTTGCTGAATTCTTTCATTGTGGCAGTGGGAAAAAAAGACTGTGGCCACTGTTGCCGTGCAAACATGTACTCAAACACCCGCAAATTGGTCTGTGCTGGGTTTATTTTTACAAATAGAAGTTGACATGTGCACACTGCGATACAGTCCAATTTTAACAACTTTTTTACACAATGTGTAATATCCACATTGGAATGATAATGCTGATTCCTGCTTCATGTATTACTTAAATGATGAATCTTATCCATCTCTCTAGTAGTCCTTCTTACATACGTACTTACCCCAGTTCCCATGTTGGTTTGCGGCGTCTCCAGGTAGTGAACGGAGGCTTTACTCCTGTCTAAAGTCCCTGTAAACAATGACACACACATGCAGGAAAAGGTTACTTAGGACGTGGTTCTAGAGAGTGTGTTTTGTGACCGTCTCAACATCATCCTGATGTATCAGATCGGAGCTGAGGAAACCAACACAACAGAGCGTTCAGATGACAGGATTATCCGAGTGGTTCCAACATGTCCCTGTATCAGGTAGCAGGATAACACAGACGTCATCGCTGAAGGGTGTGTTTGTGTGTGTGTGTGTGTGTGTGTGTGTGTGTACGCACACTCGCACACGTGTGATAGAGGGCCTATGCATCCCAATGTGAGTCAGTGGTGAGGGCCTCTCACACACACAGACCAGACAGAGATCAGGAATGGTAGGAATTCACTATCTGGTCTGGCATCACAGGTAGAATCTGCATCAGTTACCACCGGTACCTACCACACAAACGCACGCACGCACACATTCCACCATTCCCCATGACAACTCACCTTGCTGTTCCTCATCCCGGAGCCGGCGGATAGCTGCTCTGATCAGCTTCCTCTCCTCGTACTCACTGGCCCCGCGGAGCTGCACGACAAAGCACATCAAAACCAACTCAACTCTATTCAACAAAACAAAAAATACACACTATTTAGCTGACCTTCAGTTTCAGTTCTGATATATTCCCCATTCCTCCCAAAACCTTTTTAAAACGTTATTTTGATCATGGTGTGGAAAGGCACCCAGAAATTATAAATCTGTACTTCCGAAATGCTAAATTAAAGGTGGAATGTCTGTGCTGTAGTATTGTATTATTGTCTGGCAAATGTAATTTAAATCAAAACAGTTGCAGGCACATTCATGCGTTTAATGCTCCCTAATAGCTCTACTTACCTCCTCTATTACCCCTCTGGCTTGTGTTTTTGTGGTTATGCGCCTGATATAGTTTGATTATGTATACATTAAATCGATCAGGCAAAGAGGAAAAGAAACACCAAGGGGGACCTCCTCAGGGGGACCTCCTTCCAGAGCGGATAGGTGCACACTTGGTGCAGGGTGGGCAATATCCAAATGCAAAACATAACAGGAAATATTATCCAATTACCATGTGCCAGTATGTACAGTACTGTGTCCAGTTTCTTCTCAGCACTCACCAGTTTCGTAAGCTCATCAACATCTTGGATGGCCTGCAGTTTCCCAGAGAGGATGTCTAAGGAGTCACTGCATTCTGCCCTGTGAAAAAGGCATTAAACAGATCTTATGGTGCAAAGTGCAGAACTTTGGTCACTCATGGCTGACCATGAATTTGCATCCGGGGCTGCCACACATGTACATACACACTACACAGTCAAATCCGGTGTGTTAATTGAACTCTCAGTGTGTAAAAATAGACCAGTGAGATTACATTTTTACACTTTATTTTTTACTGTGTACAGTGGGTGCTTTTAGCGACACCATGCTCAGCTGGCAATATGGCAGAAACTTAAAGGACAAAAATTCCAAGAGAGCAGAGTATTCTCTGAGCCAGGAGAAAACCATCAACATTGGGAAGATATTATAACCAAATCCAGTGTGGAAAAAGTGACACTTTAGCAGGAATGAAGGAGAAAACACATCATTCCTGACAAAGGGTCTTATACTCCTACTTATTATCCTCACATTTAGCATTTTTCGGGGTCCTGCTTTCATGTCGGTTTCTATTACTCATACGCTTGCTTTCATTCTCTCCTCCTCCTCGCCTCATTGGTATTAAAGGATGTGTGGAATGTCGCAGAGGAATATTTCAAATTCTGTCAGTGTGAAGTTCAGGATAATATAACTTTCAGAAGGGGTTTGTTTGTGTGTGTGTGTGTGTGTGTGTGTGTGTGTGTGTGTGTGTGTGTGTGTGTGTGTGTGTGTGTGTGGATAAGTGTCCCTCAACAACATGTGTGCACGTGCAGCCATGTGCAATTTCTCGAGGAGCTTTGGAGAGGCACCTCAGTTGTTATTGTAACCCAAGTAATCTGGAAACAGTGGCAAATGGAAGTGATTAGCCAGCAGCCACTGGTCTTAATGGGATCCAGTAGCAACGGGAGGGAAGTGGAGGGTTGGATACTCCTTCTCACATCCATCCCAGCCTTGTGAAATCTGTGCTCTATCCCTGGGACCATATGCTTAGGGCGCTGCCCCTGGCCTTAAACTAGAGCCAGTCATTAATTAACCACTTATGCCCTTTACACTCTGTCAGGACTTCGGTATGGTATCGCATGAAAATAACTGATCTACAAACTCACAATGTTCTTGTAGATCACATAAGCTTGTAGATCAGTTAGTTTCACAATAGATTTTTTTTTTGTATTATTGTTGAAAATGTTTTTTATTTCATTAATTTAAATTTCTGACAATGATGATGCCCAAAATAGGGACTCCAGATTGAAAGTGGTTAACAACCTGAAGCCAAATATTAAAGATGAAGCAATCGTAAACATGTGGCCTCAATGCAGTAACCAATGTTTGGATAAACAAAGCCACCAAGGAAACGTGATATTTTCTATATACCGCGACGGAACTGGAGACCATCAAAAGAAATAGGACAAAATGAAAATGATTAGAGAGCAACACAAAGGAGGTGTTGTTTGATCATTCAGAGCCTGGTAGTTCTGCTTCCAATGACAGGAGCCAATGAAAAATGAGTGTGTTTAAAGGCAGAATGATGACAATGTCACTGAGGTCACACTGTTAGTTTTTCCAACTACAACAGCTGAGCGACCACTCCTGTTGGCTATGCATCGCTGAACCGGTAAAAGGCTAATTCGCCTCTAAATGGTCCAATAAAGACAAACAAATGAATGGCACAAAACTACTTCTCTCATGGGATTTGTTTTAACTGTTTAATAGAGTAACTTAATGAGGTCAAGTATGGCAATGTGACTTGAAGATGCAGTAGAGTTACACATTAAAGGAATAAGTATTACCTAATAAAGGAATAGAAAATCTTCTGTGGTGTTGTTTTCTCCTGCATTACTTTCCCAGACTTCCCACTCTGCAACCTCCTTTCCCTTAAGGGGTTTGGGGAATTCTGCATCTGGGCCTATGTGTTGTTCCAAAGTCTCCAGCTCACCTGGCCTAATGCAATTTGTCATTACACTACGACAGGATGGTCCACGTGCTTCAGTGTGTGTGTGTCTGTGTGTGTGTGTGTGTGTGTGTGTGTGTGTGTGTGTGTGTGTGTGTGTGTGTGTGTGTGTGTGTGTGTGTTTGTGCATGACAGTGTGTGTGTGTGTGTGTGTGTGTGTGTGTGTGTGTGTGTGTGTGTGTGTGTGTGTGTGTGTGTGTGTGTGTGTGTGTGTGTGTGTGTGTTTAGAGGCACACCTGTGCTGGTTTTCCTTGTTCTCTTGGGGGTTGAGTCGCGTGGGACGGAAACGCTTGCTTGCCAGGGCGGCCTCCATGTCTTCGATCTCCCTCCTCCTCAGATCCCGGATGGCTGAACGGATGAGGCGCCTCTCGTCCAGATCCATCGTTCCATCCAACTACCGGCACATGGCAAACAAACAGGGGGGAAAAAGATGAGTATCCTGCAGGTGTCAAGACAGTGTGTGCAAGATAGACAGCCACATGGCATACAGAGTTGACGGTCATGACCTTCACACTCAACCGCCACATCACAGAATGAGAGCGCCACGTGTGCATGGTCGCATTTGAAACACCACATCAAAATGACGGATTCCAAAACTGACTAAAGAGGTCACAGACTATTTTAAGAGTTAAGAAAGTGGTAATTATAAATTGTGTTGCTGAAAAGCATGGACCAACCACACTGCTATTACAAAGACGTATTGACACAGTTCACGTCAGAGGTCTTCTGTTTGGAAGTTCAACATCCTCTTGAGAAACAAGTATGTGAGCCAACCTGCAATCGTCTGGCGTTCCTCGCACGGTACCACTGTAGCCCTGTCACCCTCTCGTCCGCCCTCTGTAATTAACCCTCACAAAACGAGCTTGTTAAGACAGTCGTTCAGTCGTTTACAAGAGAGGGCAGACATCTGGCTTCTCTGCCCCACCAAACACGCATGGCCGTCAAGCTACATATCAAGTACAGTGCATTTTAAAAAGTGCATCTGATTGACTCCTAGACAAACGCTTCCTTTGCATTTTCTTGATTTGCTTTGCATCATATACAGTACTAGCCCTTACCCGTTCAAAGATATGAGCTCCAAAATGATGTGCAGTGTGTGGGTTATGGGATGTGCACTGTGCATACAGTATATGAGGGATGGAAAGTAACTTTAACTGGTGCTTGCAGGATAATATGTAGGAGCATCAATGTAAGAAATACCCGTTTCGTTTAATGGCTACCCCCCCCCCCCCCCCAGCCCGCCCGCCCGCCCGCCTGCGCACACACCCGCCTGCCTGCACACACACACACACACACACACACACACACACACACACACACACACACACACACACACACACACACACACACACACAGAGAGAGCTGGTTAAACATGTTGCCTCATGCTAGATGCAGAATAGATGTGCCTCATGCTAGATGCAGAATAGATAGTAGATACACCATAAAAATGCTAATATACAGCATATGATTTGTGAAAGTGACAAACGGGCTTCACAGTTATGTCAGGTGTGTTCATATGCTAATGGTGATGCGATTTCAGATCAATTGCTCCAGCCACTGAGGAGAAACGCTGTTTCAGACAGACAGACAGACAGACAGACAGACAGACAGACAGACACTCACTCACTCACTCACTCACTCAGACATTCGCAAAATTATAGTATAGATAGAGCCAGACCAATATACCAATATATCGACCATTATTTGACCTTTTTGGAAATTATGCAGCCGATGTATCCCGTTCCATTCGACAGAGTATATTTTAGCTTAAATCTTTTGTAGCTAGTAGATTTCCTCCTACTGGACCAATCTGGGAACCCAGATCAAAGAAAGGGCGCCGCCCACTTGGTCTGTCTCTCTTCCTTTGCGTAGCCATCATTGACTCTGTCTCGAGAGATTGACTGAGGACTAATACATCTGTGACATCTAAATTCAATGAATGTGTTCAAACTTGAATGCAAAGCTGATTGCAAAAAATAAAATAAGTTTGTTACTGCCAGGGCAGGAATTTCAGGGAGGCCATGAAGGCTATGGCCGTTGTTGCCCCTCAGTTTCATTCTTATTATTTATCTATTCATCCCTTAAATTCAATGGACTAAACTCTTGTTGTATTTGATGGCCTTCCTGCCCTGGCATTTGGCCTTTGAGCCCTAAAAAATGGACAACACCAAAGGCCAAGTGGCCTTGCCCCTAAAATGAAGAAATTCCAGGCCTGGTTACTGCTGTTTCACGCACTGTTTTTTTTTTCCGGACGTCCAAGCCCATCTATACTATAATTAAGCGAATGTCTGAGTGTCTGTCTGAGTGAGTGTCTGTCTGTCTCAGCGTTTCTCCTCGGTGGCTGGAGCAATTGATCTGAAATCGCATCACCATCAGCATATGAACACACCTGACATAACTGTGAAGCCCGTTTGTCACTTTCACGAATCGTATGCTGTATAATAGCATTTTTATGGTCTATCTATATCTATTCAGTACCTTTTGTGACCACACATGTTAAGGGAGGGGCGCTGTTGTTCAGGCCATGCACAATCCCACACAAACCCACACACACACACACACACACACACACACACACGGGGGGGGGGGGGGGGGAGTGTGTGTGTGTGTGTGTGCAGGCGGGCGGGCGGGGGGGGGGGGGGGGGGGGGGGGGGGGTTCTGGCCCTGTTACAGATGTTGTCCAAAATCTACAGATGTTGTCCAAAATCATGCAGATCGGTACACACTATCTCTGTAGCCGTTAAATGGAACGGGTATTTACATTGATGCTCCTACATATTAGCATGCAAGCACCAGTTAAAGTTACTTTCCATCCCTCATATATTGTGTGCACAGTGCACATCCCATAATCCACACACTGCACATCATTTCGGAGCTCATATCTTTGAACGGGTAAGGGCTAGTCTATACTATAATTTTGCGAATGTCTGAGTGAGTGAGTGTCTGTCTGTCTCAGAGTTTCTCCTCAGTGGCTGGAGCAATTGATCTGAAATCGCATCACCATCAGCATATGAACACACCTGACATAACTGTGAAGCCCGTTTGTCACTTTCACAAATCGTATGCTGTATATTAGCATTTTTATGGTGTATCTATATCTATTTAGCCTACAGTACCTTTTGTGACCACACATGTTAAGGGAGGGGCGCTGTTGTTCAGGCCATGCACAATCACACACAAACACACACACACACACACACACACACACACACACACACACACACACACACACACACACACACACACACACACACGGGGGGGGGGGGGGGGGGGGGGGAGTGTGTGTGTGTGCAGGCGAGCAGGCGGGTGGGCGGGCGGGCTGGGGGGGGGGGGACACAGTATCTCTGTAGCCGTTAAACGAAACGGGTTTCTTACATTGATGCTCCTACAGTACATCATGCAAGCACCAGTTAAAGTTACTTTCCATCCCTCATATACTGTGTGCACAGTGCACATCCCATAACCCACACACTGCACATCATTTTGGAGCTCATATCTTTGAACGGGTAAGGGCTAGTTTAATTAATTTAGATGTCCCCAACTTATCATCAGTAAGTGGAGATCTTATCGCCTGGCTAAGCAAGACTTAATTGAGCTTTAAGAGCCTTGCTGGAAGTCAGCTAAATTTAAGCAAAGTTTTATACTAGTTTGGCAGCGACAAGTAGCTTCAATAAAGTGTGAGGACAGGACCACCTGAGTGAGCATGCAGTGAATGAAAAACAGACAGAAATAGCAGCCTGCAGCAGAGTGTGTCTGCTTTTATAGAGTGAAGCTAGATGCACCCTGTTGTCCAAGTCCAAATACTGCACACTATTCTGGCTATTCACACTGTGCTGGCTCTTTAAAGATAAACTGTAAATCTGGCATCTGCACACCAAAAATTACAATATTGCATGGAGTCTCTATTCTGATGTAAAGATAACTTTTATAATTAAAATTAGAGACACACTAAACATAGTATACAGGAATCATTGTCCTGGATTAAATAGCCATGATTTGTTGTTAAGTGTCAAGTTTGTGGCCAGCTTCAACCAGTAATAGCGGCTGTCTGGCGAGGTTGTGAAATGTGACTACTGTGCGTGGTGGAGCCAGGTTTGGCCACATTCTAAAGATGGTATAGCTAGCTGCTGCCTTGCTTATGAGCCAGACACTCAACCTCACAGCTTAACTAGTTTGTGGAAAAAGCACGAGACAGAGGAAGTGGCCCACTTGGCACACTCACAGCTCAAAATTACTTTTGAGACATTCACGTCTTTTTAAAGGGACACTTAATGCTACAATGTGGGATTTTTTAAAATTCCATTTTCCCTTCAATTTGGTCATTTATGCCAATACCCAGTTTTCTCTCTGCCAACCTAGAGCTGGTCATGTGGGAGGATATAGATAGACAATCACGTCTCCTTCAATACATACCAGTAAGACTCCCTAATCCGTAGATAAGAGACCGTCAGGTCACATGTAAAAATCGGCCTGATGGTGGCGCTAAATGGGATGTTGATGACATGACTCTAGACATACTGTGTACCGCTTTGTGTGATTTTAGGGCAAAATCTGTAGGAGCAGTGTCCAAAAATGTGTTTGAAAAAAATCGGCCTGATGGTGGCGCTAAATGGGACAGATCCATGTTGATGACATGAGTCTAGACATACTGTGTACCAATTCGCGTGATTTTAGGGCAACATTTGTAGGAGCAGTGTCCAAAAATGTGTTTTGCAAGAATCGGCCTCATGGTGGCACTAGAAGAGGGCCATGTGAGAAATGAGGCCAAGGAGTGTGTGTGCAAAGTTTGGCATGGATAGGGGCAACGCCAACGGTGGCGGAGATATGAGTAGGGTAAAAGTATGACGTGACGGACAGACTGACGGACGGACGGACAGACAGCCGGTGGAGGTTTTGATAGTAACTGTGACCTGACGGTCGCAACTAAGTCACCAGCCAGCCACTTCTTTTCAACTGACAGTGAAGAGGTTTACAGGGAGGATGTTGATGCTTGCATAATGGTTATTCTTCTCAATTCCAACCTGTAGGAGTCGTAATGCAGCACAGAGATCACCCTCCCTGCTTGGCTTCTCAGTCTTTTGAACACGACCAATATACCTGATGGATGATTCAAACCCCTAGCCTCTGTGGTGGTGGGCAGAACTTTACCTCTGCACCACAGGATTCTGCCACTCAGACACCACAATCCAGGACTCATTTGAATGAATAAAACGTTATTTTGACAAATCTTTATAGTAGAGATCATGTTAATACAATATTACTAGCACGTCTGCAGTGATACTCTTCCACCAATGCATTTTCAACCCGAGTTTGCACTAACAGGTTGACAGACAATGTCTATAAAGTTATTTGAATTAGACGGCACAAGCTTCACTGGATGGGACACTATGTAAATCGTTGCAACACCATCTATCTACATCTTCAAACATTGCAATTACTTCTCTCTGTTGGGACTCCTAACATGTCTCGTCCAACTTGGTAGACATAAAACGTATGGATTGTAGCTTTAAGTTGTTGTTTCTTTCAAAGAGCAGAAGAATAATTAAGGTGTGTGTGTCTGGAATTATGTCTGTAACACACACACACACGCACGCACGCGCGCACACACACCAGCTGCTTCAATGTGACAGCCTGAAGCATGGGAGGGTAGAGGGAGCTCTCTCTCTGTGTCATGTCATGTGGGAGACAGATCTCAGTGGTTTGACAGCAGGAACCTGTCAACACATGCAGATGAACAGAACCTTCACCTCTGACAGACAGCACACATACAGTACATCTCTACAGTACATCTCTACACTCACTGCATTCATGCTACCCACCTGCTAGACAGAGCACAGCACTTTGTGGTATAGCTGCCTCCTGCCTTTTAATTGTGTGTGTCTAGGATCTTTTTTGGGGCTTTTAGGCAAAAGCCTCACACATCTGAAGAGTTGATAGGGGGAACAGTGAACCCCCTGCCAGGCCCAGAGGGGGAGTTCTCATGAGAGAGGGAAAGGGTCAGCGGGTTTGAGGTCTCTGTGGTTTGGTAAAATACACAACCCCAGCTTCGCTAGCTCAAGGGGGCTCTCCTATATGCTGCAATTTGCGGAAATTCAGAGGGCTGAGCTGACTAAAAAACAGAATGGCTAAGTGGAGAAGGCAATTAGAAAAAAAGAGGGAAAAGAGGCAAGGAGGAACAGAGGATATGAGACAGAGGAAGGGATTCAAGGGAGGGGCAAAACGTAGTTGTGAACACATAAGATAGGATGGCAGGCAGAGAGGAAGACAGAGGAATTACGACATTTTTGACTGAGCCATGCCTAAAAATGGGCAGCCGAGAACCGGGTGGGAAAGGACCAGGCCTCACACAGGTCATTCTTCACATTCCTGCTGACTCACGAGGAGAGACAGCCTAGTGAATTCAGAGTACACAGCAAAGATCCTGAGTGTCAATTTAACACTTGTGGTTATGATCTTGGTTATAGCCTATATCCTCAGCCTGCCAAGTCTTAAGCCTGACTTATACTTAGTTGTACAGCCCCGAAATTTGTCAGCCAATTGTCAGCATGTGTGGCAGTGTCGTATAGCTTAGTATACATTTAGGAATTATAATTAACTGATTCATTTGTTCGTTATTGAAATAGATGAGTGAGTCAACCTACTCAAAACAATGTTAACAGCTGCTTGGCATTTCTCAACAGACCACATTATGTTGAGATACATAATGTGAGAGAGAGTAGTAAACAGAGAGCTAAATCAAATAGATCAGCAGTCTGGAACAATCAAACAAAAGATTTAAAGAATTACATAAGGTTGGGACTTTAGTTCGAGATCATCCCTCTGTCATGGGATAGGCTGCCAACAACTCGCTGTTCAACTCAATTACAGGAACTTTTCCAACACTAGCAGACCAAAGGTATTACCACAAGGTAGGTAACCACAAGCTAATGCTAATGATCATACTGAATGCCAAACTTGTGATCATCAGTACAGAGTACACCGAATAGAGGTGGGATGTTCGCGAACGAATCCGGTCTTTTGAACAGCTCTTTGAAATGAACGATGGTATCCGGTTCGCAGTATAGGGAGGGAGCCGTTCCTTTTTTCCTTTTTGACAAAATGTACTTGAGTAAAAGTACAAAAGTATTGGTATCAAAATGTACTTAAAGTACCAAAAGTAGAAAGTACTCATTATGCAGAAATGTCCCATTTCACAAGTTTTCCAATTAATAAAACGTAGAAAGATAATTTGAAAATAGCAGATCTACAAGCTCACAATGCGTCACATTTTGAGCTTGTAGATCGTCTATTTTTAAATGCCGGAAATGTATGAGTGAAAGGAACGGATCCCAGAGAACCAGCTCACTTCAAAGAGCCATAAATCCCATCTCTAACACCGAATTACCCTGCCCCAACAGCACATATTCCAATAATGGCACTTTTACAACAAATATTCAGATGGACCAATCAGTTCATAACTGCCTAATCTCAAGTCCTCTCTGATTGGTTATGCGAGTGTGACATGCATGCTGCTGCTGGTGACGCAATTGTTGATTGGCACACGTCCAGAGCAGTAGTAGATGGCCGTCCTTCCAACTATTTAAAAGGGAGGGATTTATCTGGCCAATAACTTTGGCCCTACACAGGAAAGTAATGAGGATCGCCCAATCAAAGCACATAATAACACACACCTTTAACGTGGGCCTCTGCCAAAGAAAACATAAAATAACGGTTAAAGGACCAGAGACGGAAACACATTCATGGTGACACAGAATCCTTTTGACATAATCCCCTGATGAGGCTAACCAGTACAGAGAGCTAACTGTGGCTGTGGCAGTGGCAGAGGAAAAAAGTGGCAAATGGGAGGGATAGAAAGGGGAAAAAAAAGGTCAGAGTCCTGAGTTACACATTGACACCACCTCGTACCAATGACAGCATTTTTCAAACGCAACCAAAGGCTTCTGGGTAACCAACCGTCACTATGGTCAAAAAGTACGAAAACACAGGTGACCGTTGCTGAGCCAGACAAACAGCACTTTGTACTGCAGCAGTTACTGTAGCCACTGAGCACCTACATGGTAAAGTCCTGAGTTTTCATTTAACACATAGAAGGCCCAGGATTTTACTGTGTACCACCTCTTGATATCACTGCGCCCCTAGAATTCCCAGAGCGTGGCGGTGAGAACAAAAGGAAACAGGAACACCCTGTCACGGTTTGAACTTTGCAGGCAGGAAACATGCATTAGTCAGGTAACTGAGGAAACAAAGCAGGTCACGCAGCAGGTTTCGCTGAAGAAGACACCCGCATTAACACATATCGTCAAGCTGTCAGTCCACTGACTCACACAAGTGTCCCGTTGTGATTACAGTCTAGACAACTGAGGAACTTCCTCAGTTGTCACACAGGTGGCCTTGGTACTAGAGTCACCTGAGTCAATGAGTGGGACAATTAGCAAACAGGATGGAGGAGGCGCGTGGTTATGACAGTATGGCCTAATGCCCATTTTTGAACTTTTGAAGGTTGTTGCTTGCCGAAATGAATTGATGCACAAGCTAACAACAACAAGCTCGTTGTTAGATCAGTGCTTTTTGGCAAGATTTACAGTTTACAGTTTACAGTTTAGGCATTTAGCAGACGCTTTTAATCCAAAGCGACTTACAATAAGCAGATACAACATCACAATAATAAACAAGATAATATGTCAGTACATTAACAGCAATATAACAATGTAAATGGATATCTATCTAGAGAAAACACAATATAATCAAAGATGATGATGATTTAGAAAGATGATGATCTTACGAAAGCTAGCAATAATAACTACCACTGTACTTTGTTCTATAAGACATTTAAATTACTTTAGGGAATTTCAACAAATAAGTTGTGTCCACTCAGTGTAACCACTTAAATCATTATCACTAATAAAACCTAGATAAAACTGAATTAAAGAAATCTTGCCAAGTCACACTGTGATTAAGAGTAGATGTCATTTTTATGTTGCATAAATGGACTTGGGATGTTATGCAGTGCTCTTCTGAAAAGAAAACATGTTTTCTTTGGAAGCAAAACCTCAAACTTGCTCGAGTAACAAGGAAGTGGTTCAATTAAATATTCTGCCAGTTGTAAGCCAAATGTCATCAGTTTGCCACTCAGTAAAGATGACTCCAGATGACTTCTTATTATTGATGACATCAAGGATCTCCATATATGGGCATAAAAGGGACAAGGATGGTGTCTATAGAGAATTCATTTGCAAGTGTGACTCATGTCGCACAACCACACTGGTTAGACTGACACAATATGTCCATATAAGGGCATTCCCAGATATGGGCTTAATATTGATGGGCATAAAAGGGATTCTATTCATGTATGGGCATTCCCAGATACGGGCTTAATATTGATGGGCATAAAGGATTCTATTAGTGTGGTTGCCCTAACAGGGAAAACACATTTTGCCAACTATAAGCGAGCTTCAGTCTGGTCTGGTCCTATCTGTAGCTTTCTCTGTATGGAAACAGGTCACTCCATCAGCCAGATCCTTAGTCCTTACTGTCCCAGAGCCACAGCAGAGGGGAAGGTCAGTCACAGATGAAGCTACCTACAATCCATTGTCCTTATACAAAGACAATAGCTTATTCTTATCTCCATGTACAATGTAGGGTGAATAGTAAAAACAATACAACAGTATGTGTTTGTCAGAATCACTATCTACTGGTCTGAGCAGTTGAAAAGGTCAGAGTACCAGTCTCCCTGTGGCACTGAGTCACAGTCACATGGGTAGACCAGCAACCTGCTCCTCTGCTATATAGAGCGAGTCACCCTACACACACTACAGGCTACATCACCGCCTGGTGCACGGAGGGAATCCCTCCTCCCCTTCCTTCCAACCCCATCTAGAAGCACAATAACAACCTTCAGGGCGGCAGGCTCTGTCCCAACCTTTTGATTGACAGCGGTGTCCAATTTGTGCCTGCCTCGCTTGCCGTTTTTGTAGTTAACCACTTTGTAAACTGTCAGTTGACATGCATGTGTATGGACATACTTTAGGTATCATTCTACTGTTGCAAAAAAAAAAAAAAAAAAGGCATGTGTGTGCACGCGCACACGTGCTTGTGTGTGTGTTTTTGCACACGTGCCTGTGTGTGTGTGTGTGTGTGTGTGTGTGTGTGTGTGTGTGTGTGTGTGTGTGTGTGTGTGTGTGTGAAATGAGGGTGAGAGTAATAATTTCCAGAGCAGGCTGAGGTTAGAGTGCAGCCAGGCAGCAGATCGGATCAGAGCTTTAAAGCTCCAGTGTCAGAACCACGGGTGAATTTGCCCGTATATGGACACAGGACACTCCTTGTAACAGAGCTCTAGTAGATTAAGAGCTGCCACTGAGGGAGCCGGACTGGTACAGGAGATAGACGTGAATAAACAAAAAAATTGATTGCCTAGTTCATGTTGCCCTGCTCTTGTCACTAAACAACCCATAAAGCTGTCTGCTACCCGTTTGGCATCTTAGGACAAAACTCAAGTCCATCATAACATTCACTTCATCATATCCCCAACACCACAGGCAAACAATGTCATGTATGCATACAGTGGCCTGTAAAGAAACACCACACCCTTCTAGATGGGAATATAATCATATAATGAGCATAACTTTGTATGAGACTGATGGATTTTCTGAATAGCTTCAGTAGCCTCTGGGGTAGGAAAAAATAAACCTATGAATTGAATCAGAAGAAATGAGCTTAGGTTGCTATTCTGCCCGGTGTATGTAGGCCTATCCAGTGTCTGTGGCACTGGCAGAGGATAAGAAGAAGAACCATTTTAAGAGTGGCAGTGTGAAATAGAGAAACAGGCACAAGAAGACAAAAGCATTGGGATTGAGCTCTCCGTCTCCAGTAGGACGTGTGTGTGGGATAGCTTATCCCTCTCACTAAGAACTCAGTATTAGGATGTTAGGCCAGAGGCCCAGAACAAACCTGGGAAAACAATGACTCCTTTACACTTCAAAGAGCAGACATAAAGAAAGGACAGATACAGGAATGCATTGTGGGTCGGAGGGGGGTACGGTATGGGGCATCAACAATGCACTGACTATAGGATGGCAATGACGCATTGGAAACAGATCTGAGCCTCCTGCAAGCAATGTGTGAATTAGAGCCTGACCAATAATGTATCGGTTAGTCCGATATATCAGCCATTATGTGACTTTTTTGACAACATCGTTGTGCATCATTGTGGACTCTAGGGCAAATATAGTCTTGTGAGGCCAGACTGTTTACTCCACGATTTGCAAATGCTCCGGGTCTGGGGTAACGTAAGAAGAACGATGAGTAGGCGGTTAAAGCGAAAGTGAAGCCTCCTCCCCACTTCCATTTAGTTTTTAACATCGCGCACATTTATCCCAATATAAATAAAAATCATCTAAGCATATTTAGCTCTGCTTAGCAGAAATGACATTTTAAAATATATTTTCATGAATGGAAATGCCAGCTTCTGTTCAGGAGGTGTAGTTCCAGACTCTATATAGCATTCGGAGATTGTGGAATAGTTGTCTGGCTACGCGAGACTAGTGCAAATGTGACTGACAGTCCTACAGGTCACATACGCTACAATGGCATGTTGTCTAATCATTGAAGAAAAAGAAACCCTAGCAGGGAACCTTCTGAAGAATAAGAGAGGGTCAAACTAGACTTGACTGACCCATTTCTACCGTTCGTATGGCTCCACACATTGTTTTCTCTCTCAAGTCAGACCAGAGAGAGAGAGCACAGATCCAGGTCAGACCACTGACTGTTTAGACGAGTCTGGCCTACATTTTGTTGCTGGTCTGATCAAAATTTGGTTTCATATATATAGGTCAACACAAGGCACGAGGCACAAGGCGCCCTCTATGTTTTTCATTCAATCTATCCAATGTGTTACAGGTTTGTTTTCTCAGTTTGCTATCATTACTCTCACCCGCTACTAATCAAATGCTCATTCACTTTCAACAGGCTAATGCCTCATTCACACTACAGATATATAGTTGAACGTTTTGCTTGGTAATTCAATGTAATCTCAATGGAAACCAGCTTTAAAGCTTTCAAAGCTTTGTTCTTTCTGTGTGCTGCATCTTTAAAGCTGGTTTCCATTGAGATTGCATTGAATTACCAAGCAAAACGTTCAACTATATATCTGTAGTGTGAATGAGGCATTAGTCATGAAAAACTATACAATAAAATACTAAAACACCAACTTAAGATATTTATGTTCAAAAATGTGTATTTCCAACTTAAATGACATGTTCTTGTGTTTTTAACTAATTGAGTATGCATGCCTGAAGATCAGAAGCCTAATTAAGCCTAAGTCAGCCCTTGGCCGGGGAAGGGATTCCACTTTGAATGAGGTAGGTTCCCATGCAGGGTGGCCAGGGTTTGAATCAGGTGGTTATATTTATACATGGTCAGATGTATTCTATTGATGACATTGAGATGGGCAACATTAGACCACCTCTATAGACACCGTCTTACCATTTGTCTATGGTATCAGTTCACTTTTTGCTACAAAAAGCTCTCCCAAGTTCTCCGTTTACATTTTCTTTTGTTGTTCAAGCTTTGGTTTGTTATTGTCACCGTACCTACCTAGCCTTTGAGTATTCCTTTTTTCCAAAGTCATCTACATGACAGATAAGCTGTCTATAACGTGTTATTAGCTTTTACTAACACCATAACATATTCAGAGTATAACAGAACACACACAGCCATGTGGAATGCCAGTCATAAATACAAGACAGCCAGTTGGCATTAAATTGGTCCATTTCTTCACTTGAGCTGACATTGTTCTTGGAGCAGACCCAGACCTGCAACATGATGAAGTGACACTGACTCCAAATATGGCACATTGCTCACAAGTCTAACTTAAAGCTGTGGGTGACTGCCTGGCTCTGTTGGTTTAATTAGTGAAAAGCATGGAGGTGGGAAAGAAATCCCTTCTTGGTATGAAATACCAAGTTTGAAAATAATGTAATGCTCAAGAACTGGAACACTTTATCCTGCTACACTGTACATTCACCAGACTCCGTAATGCCAACTCCTCTTATCTAGACTGACAGTGCAAGAGACAGACAAAGTAAAACAACTTTTAATACATGATCTGTGTATATTTCGAGAAATCCACCTCTTTAAACACAGCAGGGTGGAAAGCAAAACATCAACATCCGTTGGACAATTTCTGGTGGATCTCAGGAAATGCCTGTGTCCGGAGGGATTCAGAGAGGAAGGCAAAGAAAGAAACACAGTCCTATTCCATCTTTGACTACACCACTCTACTCCTCGAAAGAAACCAAACCACAGTGTCATTTCCATGTTTTCCTGTTCCACTGCAGAAGAGCCAATAATGGCCCAGTGCAACATATCTTTCCATTATGTACTGGTCAGTGGTCACAGTTCAGTTAGGTATGTTTGTGTGCTGGTATAGTACACAAAGATTTATAATAGTCGGCCACTTTCAGTTGGTGCTGGCACTGGCAGATTTAAATGAACGTCTCTGCATGCTCCTCTCCTGAACAACATTAAGACCATACTTCAGATTTGCCTTCCAAGTACATTTTATTTATTACTACAAATTTATAGTGTTTTGTGATTTAGAAGAGAACATATAAAAGATCAAAACCGCTATGAAATAAATTTCAGTTAAAGCAAACATTTCCCACCATGATGGTTTTGGCCCGTAGTTAATTACCCATGCTGCTCTTTTTCTCTCTTGCGGAATGTTACTTCTCCTCTGGCATTTAGAAAAGGCCAAACACAACTAGGGCTGTCACAATTATTACATAATCGTCTAATCGCAATTATTTGACATAATCGCAAATATTTTGGCATAATCGTCATTATCGGGAATGTTGAAAAATGTTCATACATTTACAAACATTTTCAGAAATAGTGGAAATAGCAGATCTACAAGCTTGTGAGCTTGTAGATTGGCTATTTCCACTATCAATGTTATTTTTTAAGAAGAAAGTTGTCAAATATGTCAGTAATTTCTTTGTATATTTAGGTTATGTGTCATATCTACCATGTGCAACTTCAAAGCCTAAAGCTGAAGAGAAATGTAATTATCAACAACAAAAACACAATTAAATCGTTAATCGCAATTATTTGAGTGACAATTAATCGTCATATAAAATGCCATATCGTGACAGCCCTAAACACAACCATTAATAAGTCGTGCTGTGCATAAGTCTTATGTACACCGATCTCCAAGGTGCTCACCATCCGTAGTGAGACGCTATGAATAGATAGACTGTTAACACAGTCAGATAAGAGATTAAAGATCCCCTAAATCTTTCTCCCGAGTCCAAAGCACCTGCTACATGCATCCGACTAAGGCCACAGGGTGTGTGACAAGAAGCAACAAACAGATGTTTTTTCAGAACAGTGGGCAGCTGGGGATACAGAGCACACCTTTAAGTCTCTTTCCAGATCTTTCCATTTGACAGAGTGTTGCTTCAAGACAGATGGGGACTAATTGCTGAAGTGTGCTGGTTCACTTGAGCGAGAGATGCAGGAAGAGAAAGAGAAGGAAGACGCTTTGACAGCAGGATGTCAAATCTGAACTTCAATGTGATTGAATTATTGTCTGACATTTCTGAAGGCAGAAGGCATATAGTTTTTGGAGCGGTGAAAGCGCTCCCAATCGACAGGTATGTCTGTGGCTGGCTGGCTATGTGGCTGGCTGGCTATGTGGCTGGCTGGCTGGCTGGCTGGCTGGGTATGTCCGTAGCATGGCAATACCTTGAGTGGCCACACAAGTTAAAGGAGGGGCGCTGTTGTGCAGGCACAGACACACACACACACACACACACACACACACACACACACACACACACACACACACACCCACAGATTCACCGCTCCACTTCGAACCGAGGTTTGATTTTTATAGTCCTCCATGGCTATATGCCACACACAATGTGCTTGAAATAAGTGGCTATGAGCAGCGAGAGCCTTATGCCCCTGCTTTACAACCTACATTTCTCTGTCAGTGGACCAGACTGCTGTTATCTGAATGCACATGATGCAGTCACTTACTCATGCTATATACTCTCACATGGTGCATTCACACAAATGGCCAGGCATCCAGAGAACAGTCTAAAGAGTTCTTTATGTGGCGGTGGTTATATCTCCACAGCAACGTATTCTTGAACATGCCATCAAAATTCAGTTTTAGCTTGAATGCAGGCAGATGACTATACCGAGTTTGACGCAAGCAGTAATCAACCTCTTTGAGTAAACCAAATTATTTGTTTATAAAAACATCACTGCAATGATAGTCATATTCTACAACATTTTAAATGTAAAATGCCAAAACAATTCCCGATTTGATCTTTAATAATGAGATGAGACTATACTATACCTCTACAAATTTCCAAAATATAATAAATGTACTGTATCTATGTGTTCATTTGTGTTTATGTGTTAAAATCCAAATTGTTTTAAGAAAACAATACACTAAATATTAATCTTACAGTAGTTTGTATGTACAGTAGTTCATCTCAAAGCTCAACTTTATTCTCAGAACATTTGGTCAAAACACAAGGCTATTTTTAGCAGTAGCCAATGACAGAAGTTTCCTGTTTTATCAAACAACACGCTCTTATCTGCATGAAACGGCTGTGTGTTTGGATAGTCACTGAAGGCATTGAATATCCAAATACTGCTGTTAGCGATCGAAAATTACAGTGTAAATAAATTGTACTGTGTCAGCCCCAGAGTGGGAAAGATGAAGCAGCCAAAAGAAATAAAGAAATCACCCACCCGTCCCCCACAATGAACCTCCTGACATCTTTAAAACTGAAGGTGATAATCACAAGGGAAAGGGCTTCATACAAATATGAAGGGAGTAAATACCTACGAGCAGGATGACAGGCCTAGCAGAATGAATCAGGTGTGCACTGTGACCTCTGTGCACGTAAACTAAAAAGTAGAGCGTATAGATCTTTGTTGCTCCAGGTGAGGGCAAATAGACACTAGTGCTGCACAATATATCGTTATTGAGGTATGACCATGTGCAATATCAGTAAGTATTGCAAAAGGCAAGATATGGGCAATATATCACGCTGGGCGACAAATAGGCCACATTTTTGCCCATATTGTTGCCTTTTGCTTCACTTATAACAAGTGTGGGAAGTGGGAACCCAATAGCACTTAAAATCAAGAGTGATTTTGACTTGTGATAATGCTGTTTCGAGCGGTGCAAGCACTCCCATGCTTGACCGAGGGTGTATGTCCCTATGTAATATGTATGCATGTATATTTGTTTGCAGTATACTCATAAGCCTTGCAAGTAGCAACAGCTGCAATACCGCTGGGTGACCAAGTGGTGCTGTTGAGCAGCCTTGACATTAATGGACAACAGAAGAATTCATATCCACAAGTTTCCAGCGTCCCATCGTGCATTGCGCAGAAAGTGGGTGGCAGTTCCGTCTCACAGTTGCGTCCCAGCCGAGCCGAATGCGGCGTAACCGATAACCGTAATACCCAGAATACCCGGATGTGTCCCACACATAATTCTACAGTAGATTCCTGTGGAAACAGGAGGATAGTTCAACACTACTCAAAGGCACCGCTCACTTCACACTGGGTGTGATATTTGGTAATATTATATATCCCATCGATATCAAAATATTTGGCATAAATATCGAGATATAAAATGTTATATTGTGCAGCCCTAATATACACCATAAATTACTTCTAGCCACTTGAATTCTAGCGTCCCTATTCTGGGGTAAACAAATATTCGGCTAAAATAGATCTACAATCTCACGTGTCACGTTACAAGCTTATCTTCGGTGAAGAGATTTGGTTCAGAGGAAAATACTAGATAATCTATCCTTGGGGGATCCCGGCCAACTATATAGGGTTTTGGTTAAACAATGACAGGGGTCAATAGTACCCCGTCCTCTACTATACTGAATTGTATTGACTACAATAAACCCTGAGTCAACAACTGTTATCAGTGGTCTGCAGCACACAATATGTTGTATGTCTACGATAGATGTATAAGGTAAAGGTTGTGCTAAGAGCAGAGATGCATGCAGCAGCTTGCATTCAGGACTTCTTATTCAAATGAACTGCACCCTCTATGTCGGTAGGGAGGTGGTTTTCATGATGCTGGAACAAATCCTTCAATTCAATTCTGTGCAGCTTTGCAAAATCATGTTGTGGTGAATGACCAGACATGCCCTTCCATTCAGTTTTAACTTGGTGAGTTATCATCAAAACACTGCAATACACAGAATATGATGATTGTGATGACAGACACCACACAGTATATTTTAAGTACAAGACAAGCTGTATAAAAGTCCAGATGAACCCACGACATTTGAAAATAGACCCAGACAGAGGTTATGCAATCTGGCGTAATTGTTCCGATTTATCCCTCTGCTCGTGACGAGGCTGACATTTGGACCCCGTCTCTGGGGGGCAAGGAGACCTGGGGACTGCAGTGGGAGACTTCAAAACAAGCCTATTCTTTTTGCCCAACTGTAACCGTTGAGCCCTTGTCAACACACAAAGAGCCCAGAGAACCATAAAACTGGGGCCCAGGGGTCCCATACTAGCCACAGAATGCAATAGCTCTATTTTAAACATGTGTGAAAGTCTCCTGCCCACCAGGGAGAAAGGACAGTCACATGGACAGCAAGACCAGCTACAAATCATTATGATTGAGAATGAGACATTCCCACATACAAAATCAGCCCACAGATGCACACAGGACAGGGACTGCTCTGAGAAATCATGTCTATAGGCCTGTCCCAATGATCGCAATAATTTGAGATAGTCTCAATCATTAAGCACAGGGCTACACAACTTAAGAAAGCTCAGGCCACTCAGCAAAATATAAAAAGTCCAAGGGCCGCAAGCTAAAAATGACGATACTATTTTGGACTTTTAGACAATTATGAGTAGTCTAAAGGTTAAGGAAACTGTCACATTTCCATCTATAAGGCCAAACCTTGTTGAACAAAAAGATTGTCACATGTCATTAATGATTTTGGAACAAATGAATAGGATTTTTTTTTGTATAAAACAAGACAAAAATTGTTTCCTATTGGTTTTGGACCAACTGAAAAATTACTTTGTCCACATGGAAAGTAGAAAAAATATATTTTTATTGGTATGACCATGACGGGCGCATAGACATGACGCAGGGGCCGCATGCGGCCCATGGGCCGCAGGTTGAATAGCGCTGATTTAGCATATTTGTCATAATCATTATCATGTAGAAAGAAAAGCGGAAATATCAGATCTACAAGCTCAAAATACATACAGTATTGTAGATCAGCTATTTCCACAATAAAAAAAGGTGAAAGTATAACATTAAATATGGCCCATTTTGGCCATTAGGTACTCATAGCCACGATGCAGGATAATGTATTGATACCAACGTTTTGACCTGGAAAGGAAAAATAAGGAAAGGAAAATTAACCTCATATTTAGGAACCTTGTAGTTGCAACTTCCCTTTGTAGTTTCTTACCATTCTCTCATATATGCCATATAATGCTACTATAACTTAATCCTTGAAGACGACCTTTCCAGGTCAAAATGTTGGTATCAATAAATGATCCTGCATATGAGTGTGCAACTTTTGCACCCTTCTCCAGTTTGTTTGCCTATTTTGAACATAGTACATTATTTTTTTTTGATTATTGGTTTTGGTCAATGTCAGTTAACTGGAACCCACCTCCACTCATAAGCCAACTGATCCCAGGCTCAGGGCGGATTTCACTTAGACATAATTATAAGCTTGGGGGAATGTTCAGAAGCAGTGACAATGATTTATTATGCTGACAGATGCCAAAGTCAACTACTATGCTCTGATCTGAAACAGGCAAAATGTGCTTTGCCTACCAATAGAGAAAACCTCCCACTGCAGAGAAACACCTGTAGACTTTCAGGGCCTTCACCCAAACACATCACATCCAGAGGACATAATGACTAAGATTAATATACTTTGTCATACACCTAGCATTGCTTAATGTAAAAAATGTCAGACTTTTCAAAACAGATTTTTTTTAAATTAGGCTTTATAATCATCATTTTAAGATTAGAATGTAACTAGACTGTGGGTTAGTGCTGGGCAGGCACGTGCACACACAGACATTCAGAGGGGGCTTGAGCCCCTGCCCTTTTATACGTCTGTAAAAAGTGCCCTCTCCAGACCATGGATGCAGTTTTTACTATGGTGAAAGAAACATAAGTGCCCTCTTTCCATGCCATTCCTGAAGGCAGCATTCAAGAGAATTGCCTTGTCCAAACTCTCTTGAAATTGAATGCGCCATCTTATGTTGAAAGAATTGCCCTCTCTGTGTAGAAATCAAGCAGCGTGACGCGTTCTGAGCTGGGAGGTCTGCTATTTTCACCAAAAGTCCCTTTTAGACATTTCATCCCCTGCCTCTCTAACATTCTCTGCACGTCCCTGTTGCTGGGGTTGAGTGGTGGGGAAGTGGTGGTTGGCTTCAACAGTCTTCAGTGGCAGCTGTCTCACTCTCTTTTGTGGTTGGAAAGCATAAATATTAAGCACCATTCAAACAGATGGACTCCAATAAACATCCTCTCAACAACTTCTCTTCCTCAGCAGCAAAAAGGTCAAAGAAACGGACTCACCGACTGACAAGTCTGTGTGTTTAAGTGGGTGAGGCCAAAAGGAAAGGGTTGTTGCTGGTTGCCATAGAGGGGAATAAATGGGCAATATAGCAGGCAGCCAGTGGGCTGAATGGAAGTGTAATCATGAGATTAGTGTGGTTACAGGTGCTCCCATATGTATTTTGTTCAACACAATGGACCTTGGATTCACATGCGTTATCCTTAGGTCGTTTTACAGCAAAAGCTCCAGACTTCACAACTACCTGTTGCATACAAGCCACTCTAAATTGTACTGACATATTTTATTTTTACCAACTTCCTGAGATGCAAAAGTTAACAATTCTCTGTTCAAGAATTGCAATGCAAATGCAACTTTCATACTGATGTTCTTCTTTACAGGATCTGGATACTGTAGAAACAAAGTCTCTTTTTCTAACAGAAATTAAATCCAATAACTCCATATTGTATAAACTACTATGTAGAAATAATCTTCAGACAGGGTTGGTTTCCTGTGAAACCAAGCCAACTCTAGTATGGAAAAACATGACACTTTAAGTCACCACAAGACTTCAAGCTGGTCATTTAATTTGTGGGATGTGAATGACCCTTGTTGGTGGTCATATTTGAAGGGAGGAAGTAATGGGGGAGATGCACAACCAAGATTCATTCATTGCACAGCACAGAGAAGACATAATATTTCATATTTATTTTGGGAATGGTTCATGAATGTTGGTATAATAAACATTCTGTAGCCAATGGATTCCATTCCCAGTTTACATGATGAGATACCAATGTATTATTCTATAACTACGATGTGATTTCATAATGCTAGTTGATCTGTAGTTTTCAGTTGTCAACAATCCTTTTAACAAATGTTTTGTGATGGCCATTTGAAGTATTTAGATGGGAAATAAATCCACAGCCTGATTTTCTTTTCTTTGTCTTTCTGTCTTTCTTAATGAATGGGGACAAACATTGTGTAATATCAATACTTCCACAATAGACCACACACCAGACTGAATACAGTATGTATTATAATCAAACAGAAATATCAAGGAAAATAATATGTCCTGTACCGTACTGTAGCTCTATTTTCACTTGTGGTAAAGTTTTGACCTTTCAGGGATATAAAGGAAGTGACTGGAGTTCTTGCCAAGACAATTCCTTCCCTGAAACCTCTGAGAAAAGATGGGTTCAGTAAACTACTCTCTCTACGTAGCCAAGCAAAGGTCAACAAAACATTATTCCCTAACCTACATGAAAAACAATCAGCTTTTCTTCATCAAGTTCACCAAATCTTCAGGAAAAGGAAATCAAAATGTTATTCTAAGATGGCAATTTCTCTGTGCATACATTCTGCATTCATAGATTTTATGTACTCCTTGGAAGCCACCCATCAGGATAACAACTTGATAAAATCAAGTCAAGAATGCAGAACTTTAGGTCCACTCTAAAGCCGGTCATAGACAACTACAGTATGTACCCGTCGCTCTAATACAAAAATAATAAAAATACAATTTCCATTGCTTGAAAAGTGTAATTTTTTTCAGCATGAAATGGTAGATAGATATAGACCTTCATTGATCCTGTAGGTGAAATTCAGTTACAGCAGCACTGCCATATGAAACACAGGACATGTACATCTAAGCTTCAAGAATAATAGTAACCAGTAAGACTCCCTAATCGGGAGATAAGCGACCGTAGGTCACTTATCTCCACAAATAGGGCAAAATTTTGTTTTGCCAAAATCTTCCTGATCCATGTTGATGACATGAGTGTAGACATACTGTGTAGTGATTTTCGTGATTTTAGGGCAAAATCTGTAGGAGCAGTGTCCAAAAATGTGTTTTTAAAAATCGGCCTGGAGGTGGCGCTATATGGGAGAGATTCATGTTGATGGGATGAGTGTAGACATACTGTGTACCGATTTGCGTGATTTTAGGGCAAAAATTGTAGGAGCAGTGTCCAAAAATGTGTTTTGCAAGAATCGGCCTCATGGTGGCGCTAGAAGAGGGCCATGTGAGAAATGAGGGGTGGGGTCTCCGCGCCGCCAAGGCGGACGAATAGGTACCGGCCCCGGCTGTCCCGGTCGCTCCTAGCCGGAGTTATGGCATTTTATGTGAGCTGCAGTGTAGGGGGTCCTCCACTGGGGGCGCCACCACTTTTGCATCCGTTCTGGAGCACCAGGAGTCGGTGGTCCCCGGGAATTCCCCGTGAGCAGCCCCGTTGGGGTGGTCATTTGGTCAGTTTAGCACATTTGGTCATTTTTTACATCTGGGGGTCCCCCAGGGACCTGGGGGTCCCTGGAGCTCCGGGGGTCCTTGGAGGTTGTAGTTTGGCAGGTAAGGAGTGTGTGTGCAAAATTTGGCATGGATCGGGGCAACGGTTGCGGAGATATGAGCAGGGCAAGAGTGTGACGTGTGACTGACGGACTGACTGACTCACGGACAGCCTGTGGAGGTTTTGGTAGTAAATGCGACCTACGGTCGCAATAATAGAAAAGTAATTAGAGGGAGTTTAGGATTATGCCCAGGGATTAGGAATGTGAGATCACTGACTTTATGCCACCTGAATAGAATAACCAGGCTACATGATACACAGTCACTACATGTGCAACAACTGTCAGTCAAGACAGTATAAACAGGAAATAAAAGGATTTGACTCACTGGAGTGCCAGTGTCTAATGTTTATGATTAAGAGTGAGCAAGAGTGCTTATGTCTACCCATGATTTATAATCCTTGTCTATATTACAGATAATTATGAAGTGTGATCAGGCAAGTGTGTGTTTCATTCATAAAGTGATTTCCCTCTGCCTCATCGGTGCTGCTGTCAAAACAGCAAGTGTAGTGTTAGAGAAAGGTTTATTGACTGTCAACGTGATGATGACAATGTTACAAACGTCAAAACAGAAAAATAGATTATTATGGACCCAGGGTATGTTTATTATTATTACACAAACACAGCCACACAGGTCAGGTGTCAGTTAAAATGTGTTTTACACCCCTCTCACAAGTGAGACTGACATAATGTATTGACATTCAGTCAATCACTTCAGTCCCATCACGTGTAAAACCTTAAAGGGTCAACCAAACTATAAGATAAGGAAAGGGGAAAGGAAAATATTTATTGAATTGAATTCACTCGGATGTTTAGGTGGAGTTTGTAGCGTCAATTTGTTTACCCCATCCATATAATGTCTCAATAACCTTGGATGAAGACGGTCATACAGTCTTGTCTTGTATCAAGGCTCAGTTACATTGTGATCTCCTAGTCCTCTCCTCTGAGAACAGAAGCCACTTCACCTGGCTACACAGTGAGCATCCCATCCCATTCATTTACTCACCAAGGCTCGTAGCGAGGACTCGTCCAGCGTTGAAAACCTCTCCAGGGACATTTTAATTTCTCTGAAGAAACACAGGTGATCCGAAAAGGACTCAAGGATCAGCTGTTATGCGACTCTTCTCTCCACTGGTCAACGTTGTTGTAGCCAAGCGGCCAAGCCTACCACCTGCACGATTCTTTGCCGTTTGTTATCTATTTGAAATAAACAGCTCAGTCCACGGCGCGCAGCAACAACAACCCAAAAACCCCTTTCTATTAGACGTGAAAGCGTGAGCTGTTAATGGGACACATATTTCGGTAATATTGTATAGACCCGTCCAGTTAAGCTAACGCTGGAACACTAACAGTACAGGTCTGCACACAATAAAGGCTGGTACTGGGAGTTTTTGAATACAGAATTCCCACTCCAAGTTGTAGGCCCGCCCCTTGGTCTCAAACTTCTCCCACATTCATACATAGCGCGCCGCATGGCACTAAAGAGCTCTTACAGCTTTGGTCACTAATGGAAACTACGCCACCTACTGGCTTCCGATGGACCAGTGGAAGTGGACTGTAGGTTGTGCAATGTGCATGCTTATTTACAGTGGTGGGAAAAAGTAGGCTACTCACATTTTGTAGGCTACAAGTGAAAAAAGTAAAAGTGTCTACTACAATATAGAATAGTAAAAGTCTGGGAAAAAAATGTAATGAGGAAAAGTACAAAAGTATTGGTATCAAATTATACTTAAAGGGGAAGACCACCCATTTTCAAAATTGTACTATGTCATTAATACTGTATAGCCTACCATAGAGGAGTTGTGTGGAAATAGAAAACAAGTTCCCCCCTTCTGTGTTGCCTAGAACTGGAGGATTGATTTTGGGGTTTGTATTGTAAAGTACAACTTGATGACATCACACCGTTGTACTTTACAATACAAACCCCAAAATTAATCTTCCAGTTCTAGGCAACACAGAAGGGGGGGAACTTTTTTTCTGTTTCCACACAACTCCTCCAAGTTATATTAGTGACATAGTTCAATTGAAAATGGGTGGTCTTCCCCTTTAAGTTACAGTACAAAAGTAAAAGTATACTCATTGTGCAGAATGTACATTTCACATGTAGGCATATACAAAATATTTTGAAAATAGCCTATCTACAATTACGCACTGGCACATCATAGAAGAATTAAGAATATTTTATCTATTAAGCTCTAACCTGCTTTATTAATGTCTTACCAGGAATCAAGGAGGCTCCTTGGCTAGTGACCAAAAGGATAACACTGAAATTCTGTCATTTCACCGGATGTATCCAAACATGCTAAATAGCATAGCCTATTTCGTTTTTGTTTCCATTTATATTTTTCGCGTTGGCTGCTGGGTTGTTAAATATATCAACTCTTAACATCCATAAACACTCAGTCTAGAAATGTCAGTTTAATTCAATATTTTAATTAAAAGCATTTGTTAATAAGCCAAAACATCCCAATTAAACCCCTTTCCTTGAAGTGTTTCTAAAAATAACCTAATGATATCTGGATTTATAATCTAATATGAGCTCAAGTTATCTTTACTTAAATCTTTATACAACTTCCAAGGTAATTAACTGGAGACATTTTTATAACCTTCATGACATCAGCAACACCACTCCCTTGTAGTCCTTCAGTATAATAAACAAAACAAAACATTGATATCACAAAAAAAAAGAAAGACAATTGCCCAATAGCACGTAATTGAATATTTCTTAGTCAGACATGCATTGATCTACACTGATCAAATCCATTTGTTAGGCCCTTTTAACCAAACCATGTCATTATATCAAAGTGCTTTACTTAAAGCAGAAACAAAAATAGGACATTGATAGACCTTTGTTAGCTAGAGGAGTCAGAAGAACAGACATGAAAATGAAGGTCTTTAAGTATTACATGAAAACGTGGACAGGTGACTGAGGAAAATTCTTAAAATCACAAAAGCAAAATCTGACAGACATGTAAGACTTATACATGCAATTTTTTAAATGAAACAAAGGCTAAAGATGGTGGCTGCTAAAAAGATTCAGTTGGGACTTCAAAAAGCTAAACATTGTCATAAAATACCACTACTAAACACCTAGCACTTATACAGGCACTTAGCAGGTAAGTATGCGTTTTGATTGCGGAGTAAAAATGTGAGAATTCAGAAAAGATAAATGTTTTGGTGGATATTCTTCCCCTCCAGAGATTCTTGCTCTCACTCCTCTTCCTGCTCTTCGTTTTGCTTCTTAGGCAACTGAAAATTGAAAAACAGACAAAGATGCAAAGAATGCACATGAGCTGAGTGCAGTATATAGAAGTAATTATGTGTGGGTGACAGCCTGACAGGGTCCAACCACCACTTAAATGCAAGGTATTTGTAGTGATCCCCAAGTTAAATTACACCTCTGTATTGCCCCAGCAATACAGTTAACCTGTAGACAGTTAAACAGGCGACATGAAGCCTGGAGGGACCGAGCATCCTCGTTGACCGTTTTTCATGATGCTGACCGTCATGAAAAACAGACTCCAACTTGACAATGTATAAAAAAAAGTAGTTGGATAGGAGTTGGACCTGTTGCATACCTGTACTCGGCCAAATGGCTACCAGAGTATGATTGCGACTGCTATGAAAACCGGCACATGTCCACATATCTCTGTAGGTCATGCTTGACATTGTGGTTCCCCTGACACATCACAGGTCTATGGGTTTGTCGGTCTGACATCATGCTGGGGAACCACCTCTTAACAGAATGGGTTTGCTGCTCTGACATCACGCTCTGGCTTCACTGTGATGGCACACTAACAGAATCCCTTTTATGCCCATATATGGAGTTCCCTGATGTCATCAATATTAAGCTCATATCCAACAGGACTTCATATGAGAATGCTCATATATGGAGGCTACATTGGCCACCTACCACACAAACAGAATCCATATATGGTCAAGACAGATGGCCAAGACAGCCCATAGCTGTGTGTCTGGTTCTACAGACAGGGATCTCCATGTATGGGCATAAAAGGGTATGATGTCAGATGTCACAGACATCATAGGACTTTCACATAACGAATAACTGAGTAAGCATCTTTGGGCTCACAGCATATCTCCATATACAGTACATGGATCTCCATATATGGGTACTAGGGGTCTCCATATATGGGTAACTGGTCCGATATACATCACTGGCCAGATGGCAAAGAATTGGCACGACCTCGCTTTTTAGGGCGGGGTCGCATGTCGCCCTGAGGCGTCTTACTAGTAATTATCTTTATGTCTCAAGCTTATAACCCTATATCCACAAGTCTTATCTGCAAGTGCTGCTGTCCTATTCATTATGTTGTTGGTTGCTTGCCGGTTAGGGTTAACCTTAATGTTACTCATGCAACACTTCAATATACACAATATAGTCAAAACAAGTGTTCAATATGCTTTATTCTTACAATGTCCTTTATTCATGCCAAGTAAATAACGATAGACCGGGGTACCTTTGTTCCTGGATTCCTCATTTTTCGTTGCACTTCATTATTTTCTTGTGTATGTAGTCTGGAAGGCAAATAAAGCCATTAATACACATCACAAATTAACAGGGATTAAAATGAAATGCAGTCTGAGTTGCAGCCGTTGCTAGCTGGCAGATCAGAGATTATGCCTTTGGTCTTACCCCTTAGTTGTTGTAGTGCTGGGCTTGGATGTGTCACTAAATGGTGGCTGAGCACCTACTGCCTCCCTAGTAGGCTGGGGTCTGTTTTTCAGTCCAATATCACAGTTTGATATCTTTCCTGGAGTTGGCAGTTGGCTGTATGCCCTCGGCCATTCCTTTACATAGCGCACTGGTGGTTTCTCCCTGTCCATTCCAAAGAGCTGATCCAATGGGTCTGCTATAATGTCATCAAGAATACAAACAACAAAACATGTGACCAAAGACAGATCTATTGTATCTGCAGCAATGTATAGGGTTGGGATCCGGTATTGAGAAAACCGGAATTGGTTCCATTACATTTGGAACCTGCCACACTGTCAAAGCTGGTACCAAATCCATTTGGTTCCATTTCTCAGAGTTACAGTCCTGTAAAGGCTAAACCGCACCAATGCAAATAGTCGCAAATCCTTGCAACAAATCAGTTTTAAGGCCATGTCGCATGGTTGTAGTTTCATTGGTGTGGACTGGCCTTTAGGTATCATTTGGAACCCCGTCGGAATCGTTAAAGGGAACTGTTCAAGAATCGGACCGTTAAGAGGGAATTGTTAAGGAATGGGAATTGTTAAAATTCTAGAGGATCCCAACCCTAGCAATGTGGGCTGGTAGTTTGAGAGAATAGTGTCTAAGCGCATTCACATTAGATTTCCACCGCAATCAGCATCCAGCCTCACCCAGGTGTCCTTTGACCACTAGGGTGATAGCAATGTGCGTATATCTATCTACAGTATGTGTTTTGGGAGCATGTGATAACAGATTTCTAACACTAGTGTATGAATTAAAGTGATCAACATTGGCCCCTTGAATGACAAAAAAAACATTGGCCCCTTCAAAATATAATACAATGGCATACCCTGGTGCTTTGTTCGCCTCTGTAAATCTGGAGAAGTCTGGCAAAGAGTTGCTGGAGTCAATGGTTTCTGAAAGGTTGCTTTTGATCTATTATCTCCTGGTTGAGCAGTGTGGGGTCGGAGGTCACACTTATCCTGAAGGCAGAAAAAATGTATACAAAAGAATCAGGAGACCTAAAATAAACAATGTAAGACTTTTTTGCCATATGCTCTGGAAAGCTGTTGATTAAATATTGTTAAAAACTCAAGCACGCATTTTGTAAGCTGCTCTTAAAAAACATTTTGACCCAAAGAGTGCCTTAGACAGCCAGCTCCATGGCCTCCTCTAAGTAACAAGAAATCTTGTGAAATAAAATATTGTTAACCAATCATCAAGGACGATGATACACGAAAGAAGAAGATACTGAATGCTAATGTTCTGTCAAGACATTGCTTGGTTGCCCCACATTAAAATATATACTGTATGATGAACAAGCACCCCCACATAGTTCTTCCCAATAATAGGTATACTAGGGATACCCCGCTGCATCCGAGATTGGGTCCCAATTAAGCAAAGGGTATAAACATTTATTAGTCTGGGACAGTCTGGAACCGTAAGTTGTTTACCAGTATAAGGAAGGGACCCCAGGTTTTCTCAAACTTACACACAGAGCCTCTCAAAGTGCTTCTAATTTTTTTTAATTTAATAAAGTGGAGTATATCCCTAATCCAATGAGGATGGGATGGGGGGGCAGAGGACTTCCATCTCATCAGAATAAAAGAGTGGTAAAAGCCACCAAGTGGGCTCACTGTTTCGGAGTGACAGTGTAGGGGGAAGGATTCCGAAGATAGCCGTCATTGCATTTGGTTCAAATGGTACCTCGACACACACTGACTGGTTTCAAAGATCTCAGTCCAATACCTACGTAAGGAAGGACAGGACCAAAACATATGAACATGCGTGGCAGGGGCCGGACGACACCTATCACACAGGGGGTCAACCTCAGCACATATATTTTAGATAACCTAACTTTGGTAAATGGACAATTTTGCATTGGATTAACCCGTGCCTTGCACAAATAGAGGAAGTATGAACATGGTGCAAAATATCCTCCCAAATATCCTCAGAGATTTCCTCGCCCAGATCCTCCTCCCATTTATTCGTAATATTTTGTATTGAGGTGGGACGCAGAGATAAAATACAACTGTAGATAGTAGATATTATGCCCTTGGTGCTCAGTAGTGGAGTTAAAAAAAGAATCAGCTTGCGTGGGCTCTGGGAGATCTGGAAAAGCAGGGCTAATATCACGCACAAAACTGCGAATCTGCAAATACCGGAAAAAGTGTTGACTTGTGAGGGAATACTTTTCAGATAACTGCTGAAAAGAGGCAAATACCTTATCAATGTACATATCCCTGAGAGTATTAATACCAAGAGTTGACCACCTAGAAAATGCATTATCAATTAAGGAGGGATGGCATAAGGGATTAGCAGCAATTGGGGCCGAGAAGAATTGAGCTTGTAGGCCGAAGTGGCGTCTGAATTGATTCCACATTTTTAGTGTGGATTTAACAATAATGTACTTAGAGTAGAGGGAAAGAGAAAACCGTATGGGGGTATGGACAAGAGCAGCCAGGGAGGCAGGCCTAACTGAGGAATATTCTATTTTAATCCACATGGGACACGAAGGAGATCTCTCTGACATCAACCAGTGTTGTAGAATTCTAAGGTTAGCTGCCCAGTAGTAAAACCTAAAGTTAGGTAAGGCTAATCCGCTCTCAGATCTGAGTCTTTTCAATAGGGCTTTACTAATCCTGGGAACGACAAGGAGCATACCTGATGATGGAAGACGACAGCCTCCTCTAAAGCCACACCACAGAACTCACAGGGAATGACCACATCTCCTTCCAGTGGACTGGCTGGGGGACTATAGGAGGGTGGGGACACTGACCGAGGGAACGTAGGGAAGTTTGCGGACAGGTTGTCAGGTACGGTGTGCATCAGCCCCCCCGCACCTCTTGTCATCCTGTCCTCACTGAATGGAGATGGGGGTCGCTTGCTAAAGGAGGCAAAGGCTGAGGCTGGACTGCAATTGGTCTGATAAAACAAATCCAAAAACACAAATGCACAAGATTGAATGCTAAAATATTCACAAATCATGTGCCACCAAACATGAGTACTGAGACAGTGTTTGAAAATATAATTGCCACATAAAGGCATTTACTATAAATAAAACAACACAAACCTGATGTAAAATGAGGTCCTCTTCTGGAAATAGCTCTTCACAAAACTCACAAGGGAGCATGGCATCTACAAAAAAGATTACTGTCATTTTCTCCAGATACTTGACACACTAATCCTCATTAATAATAGCCCAAAACAAATGAACAGATATCAAATATTCTATATTAAATGTTTTATTAAACTTATCTGACCTGTCTGATCCTGGTCTTCAGTGATACTTGTGCCAGCTGCAAGATGTTGGTAGCTGTTGTTGGGGGGAGAGAGAGGAGAGGAGGTGGTGGTGGTGGTGTTGGAGATCCTCCCAAATTTGTGGTCCCAGACATCAGTCCACAAGGCCCCCTCACTGCCATGGTCCCCTGCTTCTCCATCAGTCTGCAGGCTCAGGGCCAACAGATAGTCCAGGCTGGAGGAGTCTTCTCCGAATGATTGGTCCACGTGTGACCAAGGACTGCTGTTATTGTTGTCGCCACTGTTGCGCAGAAGTTCATCTTGTTCTAGCACTACAGGAAGTTGAATTCCATTAATAAAAATCAAATACTTTACACAATCATATGTAAAGTACAATGGGGGGCAGTCAGGTGAATCTAGCTTCATTGAACCTCTGGTTGGGTGTTCTGCCATAAAATATATATTCTGCAAGCCAGGTCCCACAGTAGAAACAGACAGCGACAGCAAAGCAGAGCCTCTGCATTGATACAACTACTGTATGCACTGATGAAGGCTTAAGCTAAGAATGTGTGAAATTGACCTAACGTTTTCTAGAGCGCTGCCATCACTTTGTGTGACTGGGCTTGCAACATGTCACAAGAAAACATTCAATCAACTGTTTGGGCATTGGAAGAAAAATATGGATCAGAACAGATATAGCTTTGATTTATCATTGATTAACTCACAGTGGCTAAATGCTGTGTTCCTAGGGGCAGTGTTCTTCCTGTCCCCAGGGCCTATTGGACCCCATGTACTGTTATAAAATCTGCTATCAAATGACTGGGGAAAGGCATTAGTCTCCGCTGCACTTAAGTTGTTGTTTTTGGGACCTCCATCTTGGGCCCTCAGAAGGTTTCGGATGGAATGCGCTTCAAACCAGGCTCCTGGGGACTGTGGTTCAGCTGGGTTCTGAAATGCACGGCTGTTGTTCCTTTCTTGGGGTGGAGTAAGACTGCCACATAAGGCTGGGTGGACAGCTTGATCCCTCAACATGACATTGCATTTGCATCGTGGGCAGGGCTCAGTGCGCGTGCCACAATATTCTTCATGTTCTTTAGACTGACTGAAACCCAGTTCCAGGTCACAGTACGGACAAGGGACCAACCGTTGAGGGCATTCAGAACTCTGTAAGAAAATTACAACAATGGCAAAAAGAAAAGAAAATCAATCCCATGGTGTTAATCAGGCTTTTTTTGTAACTGACAGTTATGAGGGTTATAAAATATTTCTATTAGATATACCTGGTGGATATCGAAATGATTCTTCTCAATCTTCAAGCCACATTTGCATTTAATCTGAAATGAAAGTGAAGATGCTTTGAGGAGTAGATTCTCTGGCAAGGCCTGAGCAATAGTTATAACCAAGTGGTTATAACCAATACTACAATATGTAGGTTCTAGGCTGAAGGTACATTTCACAGTTTCATGTGGAATAGCTTAAGAAAAACAAAAGTCTGTACAGACCCATTGTAACTTCAAACTCCATTTTAACCATGACAGATTCATTGAAAACACCGGTCCTTGGTTCTGGAGACTGGTATTGGCCTTGTAATGCGTGAGGAAACCGTTTTCTCACATGAACAATTCTTTCACAAAACCAGTCCCCTTTTGCCTTCCACATTTTACTTCTTCTTAATGTCATGTGTTCCAGTCAAGAATCAAGTGGGATTTACAAACAGTGACATGTTGGTGTGGCATGCTCTGCAGACTGTGCTAAAAATAACAAGACAATACTGCTGTAAAAATGTTAAGGGTAAAGTAATACATTATCTGGTTTTGGCTTTGAGAAACACATTCGCAATATTGATTGCACTGTACTGTACCACAGACAGGCCCGGCGAGCATGGCTAAGGATGCTATGCTTTAAGTGAAGGATATACATATACATATACTGTATGGGCGCCGAGTAAAAACAAAAGACCACATTTGCATACCAAGCGTGTGCCAAACCGGTTGTGACTGAGGACAAACCGGTTGTGACTGAGGATGCTTAGCAAGACTCAGCAACCCTGAGGCGCCGGGGCTGGTACCAGACCTTGTGAATAACTAGCTGCAAAGTGCAACACTAGATTTGTTTTAATATGTTAAATCTAGGGTTGCAATACCTCCCATTGGCAGCCACAGTTTTTTTTAATTAAACAATGTCAAACTCTGCAACATTGCGTCTGTATGGAAATTCAATTATCCTCTTTCTATCTTCAATAACTATCTGTTTCATAAAAATCCACCGTTATGAGCTACTTTCTGTCAAGAAATTCCATTCAGGTGATTATTTTTTCCAAGTGTTGGACTTTGGAAGCAGGCGTCTTCAATAAAGCAACATCCCGCTGCCTCTGTATTACCGGTATGTGCAATTTAGAACCAGGTGGTAGCGTGGTACACAGGACCGTTGAGTGATTTCCCACGAGCGCTTCCAAACTCCAACACTCCAAAAATAATCAACTGAACAGAGTTTCTTGACAGAAAGTAGCTCATAACATGTCTACGGTGGATTCTTATGAAATAAACACTTTGCATACAGAAAGAGGATAATTCAAGCTGTCCATACAGCCATTGTTAAATACAATCGGAGAGCAAAAAAAACTGTTTGGATGCATTGGCTGCCAATGGGAGGTATTGCAACCCTAGATTCAACATATTAAAGAAAATCTAGTGCTGCAATTTGCAGCTAGTGAATAACCTTAATGCTGTCCTGTGGCACCACTCAAGGTAAAACAATTTGTGTTGATTTTACAAATGTAACCAACTGGACTCATATTTGTACAGTTCATTAACACTGAGGATTATATAATGTATTTGACACAATGCACAACTCGACAGGATTTTTCAGGCTTTACTTGCATGTGCTCCTGCTCGTTGTGTTTCTGTAGGTCTGACCGGGGCATTGGTTCCTGGCAGATCTCACACAGGGCAATGTTCCTTCGACAATGAATCTCGTGAGTGGTGAAATTAGCCTCTGGGATGTCATGTTTGCTAGAGAAGTAAAGAAAGTTGAGGGCATTGATTATTAACCATGTTGTTGATTTTGACAGATTTGACAAATAATGGTTTCAGCCTTACCAATTTGCGCAGAACTGAGTACTTTCATCTGCCATTGTGCTCCAATTTAAGGCCTATATGGACACATAGAAAATAGTGACATAAATGGTACAAATTAGGCTGTTTCACTTCACATGTATAGAATGATTTGTTGTAGCCTTGGATCAAGACAATAATAGATGTATTTTATAGATTGAAACACTTAAATAAAAATGTAAAAATCGAAAAAATACATCTGATAGTCTTGATCCAAGGTTTGTTGTAGCCCTGATACATGACAGTCATCATGACAGATGACAGTCTTGTGATCCAAGGCTACGTAGGTTTGTTGTGACTAACCAATGTGTTATATTGTCATTATCACATATGGTTAATCAATAAAATATATACAAAAACATCCGTCACAAACAGATCGTCGATTTCTTCACCTAAATACACAGGCCAATAACTCCGTTAACGGCTATCAGACTTTCGTTAACAAATACAGCCATCGATTTGAGATGGTAAGTTGATTATTTTTAGCAAGCTAGCTTCGTTGGTATGTTAATTTCCAAGCAACTATTTTCATTTAGCTCACCTTTATTTTCCAAGTGATTTGCCAGCAGCGGTGGCTAACTGGTTAGCTTCTGATTTTTTTTTATCAAACAGCTTGTTTGCGGTGCAGCATTTCTATCGGTTAAATCTAATCATGTTATGTAGATTTATGCTACTGACTGAGTACTGATTATTCGGCGGTGGTCGCTAGCTTAGCGTTAGTTACGAGTCGATGTCGTCTGTCAAACAAACTTAGCGAACTATTTGGTAACAAATGTAACCGAACAGCCCTTTTAACTAACTATCCACATAGGACGCCCGCTTCGTCGCAGTACTTAGTCCAAGACTCCAAGTGAAATAATCTGCGCTTTAACGCTGTAACGTCAATGTAAACGTGACTGATGTTTCCAACTAGCACCAACACTAACGTTAGCTAGCTTAGGTAAACTGGGTAGAAAATGAAAACTTGAGGCGTACTTCCTCCTGTCTGTCTGTCATCTGATAGGGTGAAACCTATTTCTGGTGCGTTCGTCAATGTAGCCGAGGAGAACCAGGAGCACCACACACACACACGCCCAGACAACACATTTCTGGACCGCGGCGTTCGTCAACGTAGCCGAGGAGAACCAGAAGCACCACCCTTTAGGGCAGTGGTTCTCAGACTCAACCTGTGGGTCAGGTCAGGACCCCCAGGGGGTCCCCAAATTATTTGGGGGAGGGGGGGTCCCCAGATGATTAACTTAATGTGCAATGTTGTTTTCTCACTCAACAGTTAACAAACCACCATAAAGTCTAAGTGTATAGACACTAGAGAGTATACACTTTTCTAAAGTGACAATTTAAGTACTTTTTAAATACTCTAACGACAAATTAAACATTGGCCTAATTGTCAAAGATTAGATGCAGAAATTGTGAAAATAGCCCGATCTACATGCTCACAACGCCTCTATTTTCACAATAGAGTGTTATACAAAATATAATGCCTCAATTCTTAGTGCTCATCAGGGTGGCACCCAGTTAAAATATGATTATTTTGGGGGTCGCGGCCTGAAAAGGTTGAGAACCACTGCTTTAGGGTCCATGAGCACCAGTGCACCACACACACACAAGTGCAGTTGCGTCCTTCAGCGTTTATTAATGTCTCGAATTCAGTCTACAAATACTGTCACTTTCGACATTGTAATTATTATTCTAAGGCACAGATTTGTTCAGATAAAACACTGATCATATTTACAGCAAATATTTGGACACAGTTCAAAAGCGCCCCATTCTCTTCCATCAAAATAACCAAAGATATGACAATTCTTGCAAATATATAAAACATTTAATATTTTTCAAAGCCCTTATCGTTGTCTCAATCAAATAAGTCTACTGTGAAATTTGAAATGTAACTCCGAGTCACAGAGCAAAGTTTTCAATTGAAATTTAGGGAGAAAAGCAATACATTTCCTTTATGACCAGTGACCACTGTAGATTAAAATATAGGATATGTAGTAGGCCTATATATATATAAATATATATTAACGTGAAAATAACCTTGCCCTGTTTGAAATGAGTTTCATCCAATAAAAATGAAGGTAAGACCAACACACAAAAATATTCATAATCTTTTCAACAACTGTTTCAATCAGGCCTAAAGACGGGGTTTTCACAAAATGATATTAAATGCACAATTTAGTCACATTGTTTGGGTTCTGTGGAGTAGGCTACTGAATTATCTAGACACATTTAAGTCATCTTGTAATCTGTTAATGTTACCCATGATTGTCTGACATTGATTCCAATGCGACTTTGCATAATGCACCTGTTCATTCTCCCCTCCTGGGACACAGCAAATAAAATGAGACATTCAAATGTGGGATTGATGACTGTAGAAATAAAGTTACATTAAAATGGCACAGCAAACAGTCCTGCTGTTTTAGCCAGAATTGAGCACAGGAAATGACAATGGCAATTGCACTGGACAAATAACACATCCATGGAAAAACTACATACATCTCATGTCATTCATCCGTTATGCAACGTTGCAAGATAAGTTGTTACTGGATTTCACATACCTGAAGACTGTGGGGGAACATATCTATATGGAATAACAAAAATGTTAAAAAGTACCAGCATTCAAGGGACAGACAATCAAGAGTCCCATAATTAATAAGCACCCCAGAAATGGATTGAAAAACTAATCTCGCATTAAGCAATGTGACTTTTCATTTTCACATAAGCTTTTCCTTTAAATCACTCAACACCTTGTTAGGTTTATGATGATATAACCTTTAAGTGGGTACGGTAAATATATTTTTCATAGTAAAAAACGAACAAAAATATCGTTTTCTGAAGTGTCACTATTAATAAATCCTTTTGTTATGCCATTTCAATCACATTTATTAACTCATTGAGTGCCTATCCCGAATTAGTTCGGGATATATGATCGTATCACAGGGTGCCTATCCCGAACAAGTTCGGGATATAAAAAAAAAAAAAAAAAAAAAAAAAAAAAAAAAAAAAAAAATTTTGAAAAAAATTTTTTTGAATTTTTTTTTTTTTTTTTTGGACCCCATCAAATCTGGTGAACATGATTTCAATCGCGATTTTGCATGTTCCACCCCCATACAACCCCATCTAACATACAGGGCAGCCATTTTTGTTTACATTACATGTAAAACATAAGGGCGATTATCTCAAGAATGCCTGAACGGATTTCCAATCGGATTTTTTTGTTTGAAAGCTGTGAACAAACTGCACAAATCCACTCTGGATTGCATTGGATTTTTCAGAGCTCATTCTTCTCTGTTTTTTTCCCATGCATGAGGTGTGCAAGGTTTAATCATGGCTAAGTTGACGAAAATAAGGCTTCTAAAATGCTTGGTAGCCAATAGCTAACTTCAAGCTAACTTCATCCTCTTCCTGTACATGCAGTCATGCACAAAGGAAAGTGTTCAGGCAAGTCATGGCTGCAGGGCTTCTGCATATACCAGCATATCTCTATGGGATTTTCTCTGGCCACTGGGCGCCCTCTAGTGGTGAAAGGGGTGGCACTAAATGAGTTAAGAATATTGCATGACCAAATTCAGAAGAAATGCTTCAAACTAACTTTTGTTTTATGACCCATCGTCCGTCTACATTGGACAGTTTTGTTATTCAGAACTACCTAAAGTAGAAGGTAGGACAAAAAGCTGTCCAGAGGGGTGGGTATTTAACATAAGGATACAGCCATGAAAGTTGGGTACAATGTGGGCACAGTCTCATCTTTGCGTTAGTAAATCTTTTCCCACATTTTAGTTTTTCTCTCTTCTTGACTATATTCCACCAGCTCTGATCCCCTTTGTAATAAATGCAGACAAATGCAAACACTCAAGTGTTTTTCCAAGAAGCTATTCATGTTGAGACATGAGCAGTCTACATTGTGGGGAAATACTGTAGCTTTGTCAAGAATGAACAGATAGAATTTGCAGACAATTGAACCCCTGCTCACCTGCCACACTCAAGTTAGAAAGTTACAAAAATGTTTAGATGCAGACACCCCTCCAGTCTGACCATCGGAAACAAGATTTTTAAATGACTCCTGAACGGTTTGTTTGAAGCATGCAGAGCCATTAACAACTTACTGTAGCAACCGTCTACCTATTGCATCTCACTCTGTGCAAGGAGTGTGCCAGCAAGTGAAAGAATGGATGAGAGATCTCATCACTGCTGGTCTATGAATGAACCGAGGTAACACTTATGCATCAGACATATCATTAGATCACAACAGATCAACTAGAAGATGAAAAACTAAAAGTGGAATCTTTCATAACCATCTGACTTCAAGTCAAAGAAAGAAAAATGTCAATGCCATGAGTGTGAACCGTGTCTAATATCTATTGACATAATCATCCCCCCTCTACATCTTCCCTGTTGCTCGCTAATTGTTCACTAAGAAAGCAGATATAACGGTATATTCTGAAATGGAATATTTTGGTCATTAGAATTACAATGTAAAATTATTCCGCTAATTCAAGCACTATATGCCAACTAAAAAAACAAAACAGAAACCGTTTTATTTCAAATCCTGAAATCCCTTGGTCCAACGGAAAAGATCAGTAGGTCCCTATTACCAAATTGTTAACCAAAAAATCCTGACAAAAATACTTTATTATACTACACTCTGATATCTCATCTAGAATGACTAGAATGAAAAAAGAAAAACAAGAATTAAAGAGAACGTACAGTAAAATATCCAGAAAAGGGAAGTGAAAAGAACAAGGCACTAAGTTTAAGATTTGAGACCAAAAGTCAGAGGTAGCAGTCGCAGAGAGGGAGAGGATGAAATTCAAAGCATAAAAAAGGGAAATGCGTCATGTGTTTATCTGTCCTTGGATCCAAGCTTCTCGATCAAGTCCTGCAGGGGAGCAAGCTCACGCCGATCAATGAGGTTGAACTCCTACAAATTGACAAACAAATACACAGATTTTAAGATTGTCATTTGTAAATATAGTATTGAGGGTCTGTATAGTTGGCTAAATAAAAATGACCCCATTGGTGCCACCATATTAGGACTTAAAGGGCCATTTCACCTCTGGGACAACCCTATCTTATTTTATTGTTGTTTGGGACACACTCAACACAATCCTGAGTTATTTTTTGTGTTCAATCTGTGTTTTGATATTTTAGTATTTCAGCATGACTAGTGATGCATTTTGCATCATCAGTGATGCGTTTTGCATCATATGATGCAAAACACATCAATAGTACATGCAGAATTACTAAAATATCTAAAAAAAAAAACAGATTGAACACAAAAAATAACTCAGGATTGTGTTGATCGTGTCCCAAACAACAATAAAATAACTCAACTCAACTCAACTCAACTTTATTTATATAGCACATTTACATGACAAGTCAACCAAAGTGCTGTACAGGTTAAAAACAAAAAAGCAACATTGCAGTAGCATACAAGACAATAGCATACAGTAGAAAAATTATAATCAATCATTTAGCAGCAATAAAGGAAATCAAGTGTCACTAAAAGCCAGGGAGAAAAAATATGTTTTTAACAGGGATTTAAAAATGGCTATTGATTGGGCGGCTCTGATATATATGGGCAATTTGTTCCAGAGCCTAGGAGCTACCGCTGCGAAGGCCCGATCGCCCCTTGTTACTCTATTTGTAGCTAACTCCGACAACAGCAGCTGGTCGGCCGACCTTAAAGCTCTGGCTGGGGAGTAGTTAGAGATGAGATCAGCAAGTGAAGGGGGTGCCATCCCATTCCTGATTTTAAAAGCATACATTAAAATTTTAAAATCAATTCGGTAGCGGACAGGAAGCCAGTGGAGCGAAGCTAGGATTGGGGTAATATGGTCACGCTTCTTATTGCCGGTAAGGAGGCGTGCTGCTGCATTCTGGATCAACTGTAGGCGTCTGAGTTGTGATTGATCTATACCGGCATACAGAGAATTACAGTAGTCCAATCTCGATGAGATAAATGCGTGGATGACCTTCTCAAATAAGATCGGGTTGTCCCAAAGGTGAACTGGCCCTTTAAGAACTTGGGACATCGATTGATTGATTTAATACTTTCCAAAAAGTACAGAGGTACAGTTATTATACAATAATGCTAAAAAGGAGAACACAAAAAACTATGAGGGCTTGTTTCCATTGTGGTCCTATGTAGGGATGTGAAAAAAAAAATCGACGCGTCGATCGACTCATGCTCACCGCGACTCAAAAAGTACGAGTCGAAAAATCGAAAAATATATATATTTTTTTATTTTTCTAAAGTTTTTCCCCCAAAAATGACTGTTTTAATCGTTGTTCAAAAAGGTTATAAGCGTTAATGTTTTCCAAAT
>NC_137832.1:32936872-33016872 GCF_963921795.1 Nannobrachium achirus | reverse complement strand
AGTCTCTGCGTGTGTGTGTATGTATCCGCGTATCTTGAGAACCGTTCACCGGCAGATTCGGCACGCACGTTCTCTGCGGCGGCGCGGAGTGCAGTGCCGGGCCTTGACCCGACCCGATGCGTGGTTTTCCGGAACCGGCGCGTTTGTTGACATCAGGCTGTTCCGGAGGAAATCGGCGCAAGTGCTGACTCATTGTGACATCACTTCATAAAAGGCTCTGACATCACGTACGCCACATGAGTCACGTGGTTACGTATTGAATGTCATCAGCAGATGGAGGAGGAGACAAACATAAGACAAGCAACAAAGAGTGTGACTGGGAGGACATCGATGATTTAAGTGACAGTACAGCTTTTGCTGAAGAGAACAAGGATCAGTAGTCGAGATCTGGGTTGGCTGAGGTGCAGACGGAGGAGACAAACATAAGACAAGCTAAATCAACAGCACAAGACAGACAAAAAACAAGTTCTCCAAAAAAACTCAAGCTGAACTCTCCCGCTCCAAAAAATTAAAATTAAATAAAAGAGACAAAGACAAACATAAGACAAGCAACAAAGCGTGGGACTGGGAGGATGACTTGAATGATGCAGATTTAAGCAGGATGCGTGTTAAAGAAGAAACAAACAAAAAGCGACAGGGATCTCATATATGGGCATAAAATGGACGCAGATAAACAGATCTCTCCATATGGGCATATATGGGCATAAAATGGACGCAGAATCACAAAGATCTCCATACGGGCATAAAAGGGACACAGACAGACACAGAGATCTCCATATATGGGCATAAAATGGACGCAGATAGACAGATATCTCCGTATATGGGCATATATGGGCATAAAATGGACCCAGAACTATCTGCAGAGATCTCCATATATGGACATAAAATGGACGCAGACAGACAGACAGACAGACAGACAGACAGACAGACAGACAGATATCTTCATATATGGGCATAAATGGACACAGGCAAACAGATGATCAAAACGGGTCCTATGACAACAGGTATAATGGGGTTTGCATTAAAGGGCGGGGCATTCATTCCCTATTTACATCATTCCCGAGTTGGGAAATGTTGCAGCTTGTCCGTCAGTCCTTCAGTCAGTACAGGAAGTGATGTCACGTGACATCACCTCAGTCAGTCCTACAGTCGCGTGAATCAAAACAGCATCCCGGTTCCAACAATGGAACAAGGGGGGAGCGCTTGTTTTCGGTGGAGATGACGGAGGCGCGCTGGCGTTATATTATAAACACAATCTGATCTAGCTATAACAACAATCATGACATAGGCTATTTATTATAATCACTAATTCACTATAATAAAGTGTCTTTAATTAGTAAAAAGAAGTCAAATAACAAACAAGGACAAATTGTTCTGCCCACATCAAACCAAAATGCCTAAACTACTGTAAATGTAGGCCTATTATAACTAAGATAATGGTTCTTAACTTCTTGTACGTCCCAATTATTAAGTATAATACTTGACCTTATACATATAGAATGTTTATGCTTATTTCTTGTGTTATATGTTATGAAACATTGCATGTAGGCCTATTATATTACCTATAACCTATACACGAGTGAGCTCTCGCACCTCCGCACGGTCCAGGCGAATACAACGGAGCGCTCCCTACCTCCGGTTCAGCCAATCACAAGCTTCCATTGTTGGAACCAGGATGCTGTTTTGATACACGCCCTTCAGTCAGTCCTTCAGTCAGTACAGGAAGTGATGTCACGTAACATCAACTCATCAAAGATCAAACCCTGGATGTCCATACTGTGTCAGTCAGTCAGTCAGTACACATTTCTACAGTCTATGGGTTGGTTCCCTTGTCATTGTGACATCACAGGTGATATCACAGGTGACCTCACCTATGTCTTAAGTCCATATATGGGTATATCCCTTTTATGCCCATTATGAAGATCCCTGATGTCAATGATATATATCACTGGCCAGATGGCAAAGGCATGGCCCATATCTGTGTGGCTGGTTCAGATAGGGATCTCCATGTATGGGCATAAAATATATTGTATGTATATGGATACATATTATTATTAATAAAGGATAAAATTAAAAGTCCATATATGGTCATTCCCAGAACAACTTGCATAATAACATTCCTGTAATTTTGTTACATTTAATCTGTAACCACTCTCAATGGTTAACAATAACGGTTTCTGACTTTAATGAGTAACCAAAACCCTTTCCAGAAGGCCCAATGGTTAGCATACTGCATGTCTTACAGTATGTTAACCAGCTACAGCAGTACTGTAGGTGATTGACTGTGAGCGGGCAACAGGCATACAGGCTACATCTGCTCCTATCTTGGTAATGGCGCCTTCTCTATATTCTGTGCTGCTGGTCTTTAACAGCGGGACGAGGGGACAGTTAGCTGGCACGTGTCGGCGGGCGACATTGTCAGCCAATGAAAAGGCCATTTGAAGTAGATTAGCATATTGGCATCGGGCCTGGAGACAGAGAGAAGCTGTCATGTGAGAGAACCCTAACGACAGGTCACACAGACCACCGCACATTACTATAACTCTTTTACTCGAGTCTTTCCACAAATGCTCCCTGCCTCCCTCCACCCGTTCCTCCCTGTCTTACACCGTCTTTCTCAGAATCAGAATTATTTTATTTGCCAAGTATGTTAAATAAATACACAGTAAGCTTATCTGTGAATGTCATTATTGTGCGTGTGCATAGACTACTGTACGTTTATGTGTTTCTCCCATTATACTCTACCTGCTTAGCTTTTCCACAAGAAGTCTTCTTTTTGTTGTGACTAATTCTCTCTAACACTCTTTCTAAATTTCCTTTCTTTCTCTTAGGGATCTTCATCTCTCCCTCCCTCCCTCTTAGGTTAGTTAAGTTATCAGTCTGTGATTCAGTGCTCTATAGGTCAGGCTCGCTTTGCACTCAGCAGCTGAAGTATTGTCTCTGCTCTGTCCTTTGAGTAAGGTCTTCTGACGTAGCTCATTATCTTCTCCAAGCTGCCATCCATATTTAATGGGACAAAATATTCTACTTTATTAGCCATTATTATACTTTATCATGGGTCAGTGGTTCAGCCTTCCTGGCCTCCTTCCCACCATTCTCCTCTCCAATTTACACATTTTTCATTTTCTCCTGCAGTGCAAAGTCCGGACTGGAAAGAAGTTTCATTGACCCTTGCCAAGAACTTCTTGAACCTTTGGAGAATGATAAGTGCTTTATGATAGAATTAGTGCTCATTGAGGGTTATTTATGGCCTGGACAATAAAGAATAAACTAAAATGGAAATTAACAAAGTGTGACTTTCCCTCCGCTGAAAGTTTGTACTTGGAACTTTAAATGTTGATCTCATCATAATGTCAAAACATCGTAATTGGCAGCGGTACAGGGAAAATGTGGTACCAAAGATTTGGCATGATGACACTGCCGGCCTAAATCCTCAGGAAGGGTAATTTTAGTAGGTTCAAAGTCTTGAAACAAGAAGTAAAGGGAACTTTTCCTTTGGGGTCCTTAGTCGCTTAGGATCAGGATCAACCCAAAGCAGTGAGTCAGTGACTTCCTCTGAATCCTGTTCTCTTTTACTCATTTCTAGTCTACAAGGCTGAAAGAGCCACCTTTCCAGTACAACTTTTCATGGATGGAAGGTGAAAAGGTCTCATGTAGCTCTGGGCTATAGTGGCAAGAGGAATGAAGTTACAGTGCCTGCAGTTAGAAGAGACAATTACTGTACAATGAGATCAATCATAACCCACAAAGAGAAAAGAAAGAAACAAGAGACCAATGAGTGAAAGGTTCTTGAATTGCAAGTACCTCACAATTTCTTCTTTCATTTGAGCATTAATCTCACAATGTGCACAGCACCGCTTCAATTCTTATCAGGCGTATTATCTATAAACTCAAGCCTCTGCAATCAAGGGAACCAGAATGAAGTATGGTGGACTTGTATATTAAAAGCCTAAAAACATTCTGCACGACTGGCCTACAGAATCGGGAGAACATTTTAATTGCGGGCCCCAAGACATTAATGCATTAGACAATGGTAGAACATTTGGCAACAATGTCCTGTTCTCTCGTTAGCCTTAATTGCAGCTGTGACAGCGTTTAAAGGCATGGTCTTCTGATGGCTCCATTCATTTATCTCTCCATTACAGAGAGCACTCTGGGTTTTTATTAGTGTAATAAAGATGGTCTTCACTCCAACAAAAAGCCACCTGACCTCTGGGCGGTCCTCGGGCCCCTGGCTCCTGTACTGTATATTCATCATTCATATGCACAGGCACACATAGGTAGGCCGGTGAGTACTGTTGTCTTTAATTGCATAATTATTATTTTTGTATCTATCTGCATGTATCTACCTGTATATAGCCATAAATAACAATACAATTACCGTATATGACCTTTTTTTTCTCAGCATTGCAGCCATTCATTTTCCTAGATACTAAATCAGTGTTGGAAGAATTAATCTCTGCCTCCAAACAATATTTTAACCAAGACTAAAACGTGGTTTGGGATCTCATGGCAAATGTAATTAACGTATACCCTCTAGTGGTGAAAATGATCATATCTGAAACAGTAGGCTTGAGGGAAACACAGTCCTATTGGTGATACTACACTATACTATACTTTGATACTATATGTATATCATAAAGGTATAACCCGAACAATATTATAATATTGTGCTAATTATAAACATTGTTAAAATTTCTCTGTTCATTTGTAAAATATTCGTAATTTTTCAGTTATTAAATTGACAGCTAGATTAGAAATAGGAGAGTTAATAAAATGTAAAGTAATCCTTTAAAGTTTACAGAAAACCTGCTCGCATGCACGCAGCACAAACACGTGAGTGTGTGTGTGTGTGAGAGAGAGAGAGAGAGAGAGAGAGAGAGAGAGAGAGAGAGAGAGAGAGAGAGAGAGAGAGAGAGAGAGAGAGAGAGAGAGAGAGAGAGAGAGAGAGAGCATGCTCTGTCAAGTATAAAGGTCATGTGTTTGAGGTGGTAGGTGGTGTCAGTGGGCCTGGGGAGCTTATTTTTGAGCTAGAGGTCAGCTTTATGAACAGCTTAAAGTGGTGTCATCACAGCAAGAGAGAGCTTCACTTTCAATATAAGGGGTGTAAAATAGCAAAGCCGTCAGGTCACGGTGTGTATCAGATGTAATCTTTGACACAGAGTGTTTGTTCAATTACAGCTTTCTCCCCGTCCATCCAGCTCTTTAATAAACAGAAAATACTGTATCAGGACCCGTTCACAGTATAAAGTGTTCCAGTTTCAATTAATTTTTTTATGAAGTGGTAATTACCACTTCTTGCCACAGTTTGTCCGAAAAGTATCTTGACTGGAAGCAAATATTTCATATAATTTGGGGATGTGTTTGGATTTCTTATTTTTATTTGTGTTATTTTCATTGATGTGCCTACCCTAAAGCACTTTATTACATTATTTTCTTAAACGCTATAAATGAATATCACTTAATAGACAATTTTTACTAGATGTGCTAAATACCAATATCAAATGTCTTTTCAAAAGTTTGAAAAACATCTTCTTAAAAATGTTCCTCAAATATCGAATTGTGTGTGAGGCCATAATATTTTCAACCTTTGGGATATTAAATCTATAACATTTGCTATTAAAACATCAAATGAAACCTGTGAAAATAAACATCCTGTAAGTGCACTTGGCCAACATCCACTTCCATCCATCCTACTGTACAGTATAACCATTTTGTTTATTTTGTTTCTTATCTGGAAATACATGGAATAGAGAATACAATTTCATTTCAATTCAATTCATTTCATTGTGTGTGTGTGTGTGTGTGTGTGTGTGTGTGTGTGTGTGTGTGTGTGTGTGTGTGTGTGTGTGTGTGTGTGTGTGTGTGTGTGTGTGTGTGTGTGTGTGTGTGTGTGTGTGTGTGTGAGAGAGCGCTCGTGCGTGCGTATGTGGCTGAGTGGGTGGCTCTTTGTGTTGGTAGGGTGATGGCAGGCAGTGACCAGTGATGCAGTGCCTGACATTAGCTTTTAAATGTACGTCACTAGCCATGCACCTAACACACAGACAACAAATTCTCCAGAGAGCCACAGAACAGAACTCAACAGGTAAGTAGAAAAGCCCTGACTTTTCACCATTCTTATAAACATTTTAGACATTTTAGAATTGAGAAAGTCAGCACAGTCTATCATTTTGATTAGAGTTATATTTCAAACGTTATGAATTAATTTAGGTAGATAGATTGTACTCAGCATTGTATGAGATTTGGTGGGCCTTCCAGCAGAGAGTACTGAATTTGGTAGATCTGCTTTTGGCTTCTGTATACACCAACCCCATTGAATACCTTGTAGGATACATCGAAATTAGATGTTGTCCATGGTTCAATTTAGAATCTCTGCAATCTGGGAACAATCTTCGTAACCAAAATGGGTGACCACAATATGTAATTGTTTTGGATTATTGTTACGTTTTATTTGTTACTAAATTGAATACCTTGTAGGATACATCAAAATTTGATGTTGTCCATGGTTCAATTTAGAATCTCTGCAATCTGGGAAAAATCTCTGTAACCAAACGGGTCACCACAATATGTAATGGTTTTGGATTATTGTTATGTTTTATTTTTTACTAAATACTTAAATTCATATTTATAATCATTCATTCATCATTAATATAAAATATATTTACTCAATGACACTGTAAATTAGTTTAATTACTGTGTAATAAAATTGAATAAATGGAATAAAATGTGTTTGAATCAATGCAGGAATGAACATTTTGTTTGCTCATTATTTTGTCAACAAATCTTTTATAGGAATTTGACCACTGACCTTTGTGGTGTCTATAATTCTGAGAAACAACAATGTGGCTGTTGGGAAAGATCAGGGAAGGCATGGAGAGCATTCCCCTTGATCTGAGTCAGCATGTGGGGAATGGTGAGGATCATCTCGGCCTCTCTGCCAAAGCCAGTCTCTCCAGAAAACTGCACCACAATGTCCTCACTCCAGACACCATACCGGAGTTCTGTCTACCTCCAAGACTCTACAAGAAGGGCCCTCTGTTGGCCACTGAGAGAACACAAGATTACCTGCACAATCAGAGTGAGATACACAGGGACCATGCTTCATCAATCACAATAGATGTCAAGTTTAAGGATGTGGATACAGTAACTACTGAGTCCAGAATGGCCAGAAAGAAGCCATTGCCATTCTCTGCAGAGGGATACGGCCTGGCAGGCATGTATGAAAGCCCTAATACTTTGCGTAAAGAGTCTCTTTTTCACTCTAAGATTCCTGGCTATATATTGGACAGAAGCCTGCCTATGAAAGCAACCAAATTGTTACATGAAAGAAATCTGCAGAAAACAACCTCATACAGATTCCTTCCTTTGTTCTCCTGTGAAAGCCTATCAGATACAGGAAGCACTTCTTCCTCCAATGACTCTTCGCCCCCTGGCTCCCCACATAATTCTTCCTCAGCTAACCCCTTCTTATTAGACAGTGAAGAAGACAACTGTCAAGGGCTGAAAAGGCCTCCCACTACATTAGTCTGTCCCTTGAAAGCAGCAATATCCTGCCCTCTGCTATACAACGCTAGAGAGGAGAAGGGGCAAAGGTGGAAGAGGGAAGCATCGCCTTTAACATGCTTTCCCAATCACTTACCTAAATCAATGAGCAGTTCAGTCAGTCTGGCCCCACCCATACTCTTCCCACTGGATGTCCTCCACTGTCAGGAGCGTCTCCAGCAGGAGCACATCCTCCTGCTGCCGGGACGTGGTAGGATCCGGCTGTCCGCCGAACGCACTGCCTTCACCTCCTTCACTTTTTGCTCCCTCTCCACCGTCCGAATTCGTGTGGTGTCCGTGGAGGACCTGAGGGATGACGGAGACCAAAGACCTTTGAACTGTGCCCTGAGTCTGTGTTTGACCCCAGGCAAGATGCAGCGTCAGAACAGCACCACCATCAGGAACTGCCGCAGTCCTGTATTCAATGAAGACTTCTTCTTCACAGAGCTGAGTCAGGAGAACATTCTGGTACTGGATCTCAGGGTGAAGGTGATTGATAAACCAAGGTCAGCAACACTGCGACGAGGGAAGGTGGTAGGAATAATTACTAAACCATTAGCTCAGTTAATCTCTGTGAAATCAGTAGAGCAACAGTCAACTGGGCAGACAAACAAATAACTAATAAAACATGCTCGATATAGTGCAGACACCCACCTTCATCTCTGATGTCCTGCTAACATACTGTAGTGTTAGTGTACATGTATACAAAATACAAATACTATATGTTGACGGTATGTACATTTCTATTTTCAAATGTATACTATCGGTATTCTTCTTTTGGATGTTTCTCCTAAGTATAATTCATTTGGACACTTATAATTGTAAATATTTGTCTGTATACTAGGGTTCTGTACCAGGATCTCGGTAGGACCTGCTTAAATAAAAGTTTAAATGAAAGGTCCTATGACACGCTGTTTTTGAAAATATGACCTTCTTGGCAGAGATAGAAATGTGCATGCATGCCCATACTAAACTAAAATGTGGTAATTTTCCTTTACTTGAGTGCAGACATTGTTCTGCTCAGTGCTACTATGTGGCAAGCTTGTAGATAATTTATACTACTAATCCATTTAATCACAGAGTCAAATTTGGCCCGAAGAGGCTTCCAACGTGGGATGCCCCCAATAAGCAGCCAAACGGCTTGCAAAACCCTGTGCTGTCTCTTTTGGTAGCCAAAACCCTTTGCTGCCTCTTTTCTGATAGCCATTCATAGCTCTGAGGGGTGTTTGGATATTTTGTCTGGGATTAACAGACTATTTTTATCCAGCACACTGTAAATATGTGTGTCCTTGTATTTGTATCTATAATGTGGATTGTGGACATAAATATTGTTACATTCTGTGATCGGCTATGTTCACAATAAAATAAAGAAAGTCATCATACATTTACTGCACATCCAAACAATAGTGCAGGAGAGAACAGGTGAAAGACAGGAACACTCTGCACAGTGGATAATGCTCCCATGAATATTTATTGTAAAACCACCAAACAATGTGTTATATATTTTCATTGTATCAAACAGAGCTCTTCTTCTATAGCAAATACCAGACGTGCAGAACTTGTTTGGCACAATTCCACATTACATATACATTAATGAAAGTGACAACATGACCCCAAATCACACTAACAAGCTTAATGTATGCAACTTTTGAATAATCACAATTTCCATCTTCTATAATTGATAACATAATTGATAACTACAGTACATAAGAGACATTAACAACACTCATTGCAGAATCTTTGCATAGTTTCAATTAAATGTTCTATAGCCTAGTAATAGTATTACAAGACTGACAATTCAATTTAGTTTTATTCCTGATAGATATTAATCCTGCACATTAATAAACAGAAATGTAAATTTTAACTTAAACCTGAATGCCATTAAATATGCAGTACTTACTTGTACAAAACAAAGACAGACACTTACTGGGATTTCGGCTAAATGTGTTTCAATAGAATGCAATTCAATAGCTTGACTAACAATGAACCGCATATAAATCTCATCATTAGGACAAAACAATTATAAAAAAAAAGCAAATGAACCCTTCTATATACATTAGTCTAATCTGTATGATTGACACTGACAGGAGAGATGATCAGAGGAGCAGAGTTTTCACCACTGTTGTATAAATGTGGACTAAAGAATGGATATAGTTTTTCAGTGAAGGTGCAGCCAGTGAAAGAGTAGAGATGAACTCTTGCCTCCACATCATAAAAGGAGACCAGACCCTCCTCATAATCCACAAACACTCCCACTTTCTGGACCTTCTCTCTTACAGGGAAGAGGACAAGAGGGTCAGCAAGAGCCTTGTACTCATTTCCATTCCTCAACCATATAGACCAGTAACCATTGTTGGGGTTCGCTGCGATTTGTCCCTTCCTGTTGCTGGACTCTCTGACCACTCCTAGATCCCAGCCAGTCTTCCCTTTAACCTGAACCTCATAGTAAAACCTTCCTGAGGAGAAGCTTTGTTTTCCTAAGACACAGACACATTGAGAGAATCTCTCTGGGTTGTCTGGGACATTCTTATGTACGTTTCCAGGACTCACTTGCTTTCCATCCTCCGACAGGATGAGTCCAGGGTGTGCTGTATTAGGGTCCAGAGTCACATCCACTGCATATTGCTGGATCCTCCTCAGCTCAACATCACGCAGGTTCTTCTCCATCTCTTGACTGAGTGTCTTCTCCAGCTGAGCCACAGCTGTCCTAACAGTCCCCACATATGAAGACTGAGGGACGTTGACCTTTGTCCAGTCCTTGGTGGGTGGAGGAGTGTTAATGGATGTGATGTTCTGGAGGAGGTGGAGGTGGTCTTCAGTGTGTGAGAGCTGCTTCAGCTCAGATCTTCTCTTCTTTAATTCACTGATTTCCTGTTGCAGCTCTTTAATGAAGCCTTCAGCCTGTTTCTCTGTTGTTTTCCGTTTCTCCTCAATCAAATCAGTGAGCTCAGCCTGGCTTCTCTCAATACAGCTGATCAGAGCAGTTAAGACCTGCACACTGTCTGCCATCTCTCTGTCTGCAGCTTTCTTACTGAGCTCTACAGATTGTTGGACCTCCTGAATCTTCACTTGTCTCTCCTGGATCAACTGCTGAATTTCAGCCTCTTTCTTTCCCAGCTCAGCCTTCTTTTCTTCATAAGCCTCTTCCAGAGATACAATTTGATGTAACTTGTGGTCTGACTCAGTGCAGAACTGACAAACACACATGTAGTCAGTCTTACAGAACAGCTCCAGAGGTCTGTCATGTTTCTGACACAGAATATCTTCCAGGTTCTTTACAGGGTCGATTAGTTTGTGTCGTTTTAACCGTGTGACTCTGTGATGAGGCTCCAGGTGAGTCTCACAGTAGGAGGTCAGACACACCAGGCAGGACTTCAGGGCTTTGAGTTTGGTCTCAGTACAAACGTCACAGGAGACTTCATCTGGTTCAGCAGGTTCTTGGTTTATGCTGGAAGGTGTTTTCAGCTGCTTTGACTTCCTGAGCTGATCAGCCATTTCAGAGACGACCTTGTTAACAGATAATTCTGGTCTTGTATAGAAGGTTTTGTTACATAGTGGACACTGACAAACATCAGTAGTGTCCCAGTAATGTGTGATACAGGTGTTGCAGTAGTTGTGTCCACATGGAGTGCTGATTGGATCAGTGAACACATCCAGACAGATGGAACACAGGAACTGCTCTTCAGACAGGAGAATGCTGGCAGACGCCATTACTACACACTGGGAATAAAAGTGAAAGAAGACATTTTGTTTAGTTGGCTGGAAATTATGTTTTTGCCCTTGTCCGTCTGTGTTTCTGTAAGCAGCTAATCTGTGGCATCACTGGACTGACCGGTGTGAAACTTTGCTCTCTCGCTCCCAGTAGGCCAAGGAATAACATCCACCCCAAATGATTCAAATGGATACAAAACACGCCCACCAAATCCAGCGACCTCGGAAGGGTCGCGCTAGTGACTAGGCAAATCCGGCGACCTCGGAAGGGTCGCACTAGGTATTCCTAAGCATAACACTATGCACCTAACCTTATTCCTAAATTTAATCTCAGTAAAACTAACGCCAAAACCTACACCAAAAACGAAACTTAATATCAGTAAAACTATGCCTAACCCTAAACGTATTCCTAATCTTAACCTCTGTAAAACAAATGAAAGTATACAAGAACATCTGGGGGGCAAGCTGTTCGAGGAAAAATAATATGGGGCCTTTCAAATTAGCCTTATGGTGGCATTTCCCTTTTTTCACCTACAACTCTTGAACTGTACCTGCAGTAAAAATGTCTTTTGAAGATACAGTATCCACAACTTTCCAACATCACATCGTGCATTGCGCAGAAGGCGAGCGGCATTTCCGGCGTCGCAGCCAAGTGTGATCTACAAGCTCACAGCGGTTGCATCTGCAACGCGACGTGAGCTTGTATGTCTGCTGTTAACCGGAAGTGTCCCGCAGATAATGCTACAGTAAAGTCTTGCGGAAACAGGTGGATAGGCTACTGACATTTTACGTTTTCCTTAAAACACCCTCTTTGCTAAATTGGTACACTACTACACATCCTCTCTGAAGTCATGTGATTGAGACGGATCTTTCAGATCGCTTTCCGGCCGATTAGCTTAGATTTGCAAGCCCTGGATAGTCAACCAGGCCCGGCAGAGATCTGCGCTCAGAGGAGCACACTTCTCCAGTTGTGAATCTGATGCTCATATTAACTGACACACACATAGACTATTAAGCCGGCATCATAGTCGCCTGGGCGGTGGAAGGCTTTACACCGCGGTGTAGTCTTTTCGAGTCTTTTTGAGTCAGGAAACTACAACGTTACATCATTCCTCGCGGTGGAGAGCTTTACACCGCAAGTCCCAACACATCTCTCTGTTTTTACTATCAGACAGACAGGCTCTACACCCCGTTCACTGATTGGTCGATCTAGACCAGTCAGTCACGGTGTACAGGACTCCACCATGAGTGACTATGATGTCGTGCACTTATTTTCTGACTTGAGGTGGAAAGCTTTCCACCTCAAATTCGCGGTGGATAGCTCTCCACCGTACACTCTGATACGGGCTTTACAGTATGCAGGCTACTTCCTGGTAAATCCCAATTTTATTTGAACAAAGATTGGACTAATAGGAATTGAATATGAAAATAGGTCAGATTAGCTCTGGGTCCATAGCATTAGAAGAAGAGAGAGCTAATAGGGCAAGATCAAGTCTGTATACTTTGATGTAAATATTATTCTCTCTTAATGAATTATATAACAAATCATTATCGTATTACTCACCTGTGTTTATTGTTGTCGTTATTTGAGTAAAAAAAGGTTTTCTAGAGAGTGTGTTGTTGTTCACTGCCACCAAACTACTTTCACTCACTGTCTGATAACTTTCGTTTCACTATATCTGCATCACTGAGAAACTCCTCTTGTGCTGTGGCCGTTAACCCTTTACTAACACCAGATGGTGGAAGGACAACATCTGAATTATTACTTATTGGACACTAATAAAACTTAAAGTAGCAAATAGGCTACCACAATATCCACAAGTTTCCAGTGTCCCATGAGCCCTTGCATGAAATATGGGTATCACTTCCTGTTCCTTTTAGCTGTTTCATTCTGATTGTTTGCTTTTGCTGCTGTGAGCCTGTGGCACCTGAATCTCTGCATGGTGATTACTTATTGCTTTGTTATTAAAGTGATTTGAATCAGCTGTGTGAAGGAAGTGACGCACACATTAACATACCCTTTCCCCAGTAAACTCTTTGTGAAACTTGTGGATACAAATACTCTGTTACAGTGAAAGTGACTTGGGTATGAAAGTAAAAAAGTATTGATTGATTGGCATCAAATTATAAGCTAATTAATTACAGTTCCAAAGTAAACATTTTTCAACAAGCTCACAGTGACACCTCTGTTACAGAACAAACACACTGTCAGAGTTAAGGGGAGACCTTGGATTTTGAATGTTGAGAGAACCAGTGCACTAGAACAGAACCTACCATAACCGGACCCTCACCAACACAAGAGAGCCTCACCAGACACCTGTCCCCAGGAACACTAACAAGCAGGTGGTCAGACTGGTCACAAGTCAAGACGACCTGCCCTTTAGCCTTTAGTGGCAAAAAAAAGAAAAGTCGATGCCAAATGCTGGGTTTTCAACAAAAAATGTACTTGTTGGAGTATTTATTTAGTGAAGTCGGAGGTAAAGCCGTGTGTTTAGTTTGCGGGGAGCACTGCCTTTTGGCCCGGCCCTGCACAATATTTTCTGTTGATCATGTGGCCCCATGGAAAATTAATTGCCCACCCCTGCTGTAGAGTCTACAGTGTACAGTGGACTCACTCAATGTAATTTGAAATAAATACAAATCCTTACACACGTATGCATGAAATAATACAGTGTACAGAAGTTTAGTGGGTCTATAAAGTGCTTTGAACTTAAAAAGAAAAACAAATCGTGTGTCTTTGTGAGTTTGTGTAAACCGTGTAGCCTACCTTGGCTTTTGTCGATTTTCGAGTTGTTTAGCTTTTCTTTTGCCAACCTGACATGATCTCACGCTGCGTATAAGTCAACGTTCCGCTCCGCCCAGTATGTTGTCATTTGACGTCATTGATTCAGGAAACAGTGTAAGCTGTCGCCTGTCACCATTACAAGACTAGTCAGTGGATGGATGTAAACATGGTGACAAGGAGCAGGAGGTGAAACGCACGGACGGAAAGATGGTTTTCGAAAGCCTGGTGGTAGATGTCCTCAACAGATTCTTAGGGGACTACGTTGTCAACCTCGACTGCTCTCAACTCAAGCTCGGCATATGGGGAGGTACAGCTAAACATAATCACACCTTTTATAGCTAGCTAGCTAATGGCTACTAACGTTAGCTGGTTTGATTGATTGATTGAAGGCTTTATTAGAAGTTTGCATAGGAAAATGTACAGATTCATGACGGTACAGTTCACTGGTACAAGGTCTACTAAAAGGAGATCCATGAAAAGACTAAGCTTATTTCAACAGGAAACCATTAAAGTATCTCATATAACATTGAATGACAGACAAATAGAACACAGTACTATGCAGTAGATATGTAAAGAAAAAAAGAAAACAGTAGGTCTATACAATCAGTAAGTACAGTATATACAATATATACAAGGAAGGGGCAGGTAACAGTAAGTCTAAACAATCAGTATGTACAGTATATACAAGGAAGGGGCAGGGAGGGTAGGGTTGGGCTAGGTTTTTACCAGTTGTGAACGGCTGCTGCCTGTAAGTGGTTTTTTAGGGCAATTTTAAAGGATGCTAGTGATCCACACTCCTTTATGGCCTTCGGTAAGGCATTCCACATTTTTGTGGTGTAGCAGAAGAACGAGTTCGACCCTTTCTTTGAGTTGACTCTGGGTTGAACGTGATCTGTGGCACTGCCTCTGGTGTTGTAATTATGGACATCCTTAACGTTTTTAAAGTATTTTGACAGGTACTTGGGTATCATAGTGGTGTAGTGTATCTTGTACACCAGGCCCATTGCAAGTTGCTGTACTCTGTCATCTACTCTGAGCCACCCCACTCTTAACTGGTGAGTAGCGGTGAGGTGAGTCTGATTGGGAAGGTTAAGCAGGACCCTAATTAGTTTATTTTGGGCTGTTTGGAGTTTAGTTTTTAGGGCTTGTGGGGCGTCACGATACCATACGTGGACTCCATAGTCAAAGAGGGGCTGGATTATTGCACCAGCTATGGTCTTCAGTGTGTTGAAGTTGACCATTGGGGCGATCCTCTGTAGGAAACGAGTTCGTTGGTTGATTTTTTGTATTACTTTTGAAGTCATCTTTTCGCTGGAAAGATTAGCTTCAAGGATACATCCTAAGTAGGAGATTTCGTTTTTTCGTGTTATGACCTTGTCACCCACTTTGATTGTGAAGTTCTCTACCTTTTTGAGGTTATGATTTGATCCAAAGAGGATGGACTCGGTTTTGCCCAGGTGAATTGATAGTTTGTTGTCGTTAAGCCATGTGCAGATCTTACTCAGTTCAGAGTTAAGTGTCTTTTCAACCTGCAAGTGGTCCTTGCCCGAGACTAGGAGAGCCGAGTCATCCGCGAACAGGAACAGGTTGCAGTCGCAAGCAGATGCCATGTCGTTCACGTATATTAGGAACAACAGAGGTCCCAGTATGCTACCTTGGGGAACTCCACAGCTTACTGGGAGGGGGGGGGACAGGGTACCGTTAATCTCCACCACCTGTTCCCTCCCCACCAGGTAAGATTGCATCCAGCTCACTGCTGCGCTGTCAAGACCGATGGCTTTTAGTTTCTCAATCAGAATAGCATGATCCACGGTGTCAAATGCCTTCTGGAGGTCCATCATGACCATGCCACTATACTTGCCCTGATCCGCTTCGCGTTTGATTTGGTCAGTCAAATAGAGAAGGCATGTGTCAGTGGAATGGGATTTTCTGAATCCAGATTGGAACTCGTAAATCAGATTATTCTCATCGAGATATCTTGCAATCTGTTCGTAGACTATTTTCTCCATGACTTTGGATATGGAGCTAAGAATGGAAACGGGGCGGTAGTTTCCAGGGTCTAGTTTGCTACCTTTTTTATGCAGGGGGGTTACTTTTGCTAGTTTGAAGTCCTGGGGGACATGACCCTGTTCGATGGAAAGGTTAATTATGTGGGTAATGATTGGAGCAATGGTGGCGGCTGAATCTCTGAGAAATCTAGCTGGGATTTTATCAAGGCCAGTGGCCTTGTGTTGAGGTAGGGCGCTCAATTTTTTAAACACTTCATCAGTTGTCACTGTGGAAAGTTTAAAGCTGTCTTTACTGACGCCCAGTTTTTTGTAGAATGTATTAACAAATTCTTCACCATACCGCCCAGATGGGGCGACCAGTCTTTTGACCAGTGAACGGGCTGTGGTGGTAAAGGTTTTGTTAAAATGGGTAGCCACTTCACCTTTGTCAGAAATGAGAGCGGCGTCCGTTTTGATGTTTATGTTGTGGCATATGGTTTTTGATTTTAAGCCTAATTGGTTGTTAAGCAACTTCCATAGGTCTCGTGGGTTGTTTTTGTATTCATCGATTTTGTCGTCGATGTAGTTTTTTTTGGCGGATCTAACTAGGGCGGTTGTCTGGTTTCTAAGTCTCTTGCATTGAGCAGTAAGATGCTCAATGTGTTTTTTGAGGTCATGGTTGAATTTTTTCTTGAGCTTTTTGCAGCACTTTCGTTTTTCATCGTATTTTTTGTCTCTGAGTCTAGCTGATTCTGCAATATCTGAGTTATACCATGGCTCTTGGCGGGCTTTAACCCTGGTGGTATTCAAGGGGGCCACGTCGTCTAGAGCATCGGTCAATTTGGTTTTAAAACCGCACCATGCTTCCTCGACATCTGTACACTGCAGCTCTGGGGAAAAGTCTACACCCGCTAGTTTGAGATTAAAAGCCTCACTGGAGTAGTTCTTCAGGCTTCTAGCAACGACAGTTGCTAGGCATGGTAGCAGGCATGGTAGCAGGCATGGTAGCAGGCATGTGAGTGTCATCATGCAGCTGTCAGTGTGGCCAGTATGTGTCAGAAACAAGAAGTGCACTTGTTTTCCTGTTGCTGCATGACTGAATCCATGAGATATCTTTAGCGAACTTTAACAGTATCGTATTGCTAGTGGCCGCTTTGGGGCAAGACTGTTATTGGCCAGTGCATTTAGGGCATTCATAATTGCGGTTTAGAAAGATAAACAAAGCAGTCAGAGACTCTATAGTCACACCCTTTCTGACAGCCACGGTTAGGAATGCTTAACCTCTTTTACAGAGCGACCCATTGGTTAACTATACAATATGTTTCCTTATCTAAGAATATTACAAATCCAAGTAAGCGTAGTTATTCTGAACATTTCCGAGAATGCAGTACAGAACGAACCACGCTCCTTCTTGGTTGTGGCAATCTTTTGTCACCCATTCAATTTATCTAAACCTGTGTAATGACAGGTAGTTCTACCGTGACTCTGTCAACCCAACTGTACATAATTATGATGTTATGGCTGCACTATTAATTACAAGTTCAGATGTACTGCAATGCAATGAAGAAAATCCAAGACTATCATAGGTGTATTTTATTGAGTATGATATTACACATATTACCGTGTAATAGCGATAATTGCACCCACATAAGTCAGCTCGCTCCTTTAGTGGTCTTAAAGTCTTTACTTAAAACTAATTTTACACTAATTTAATAAAACTAGTCTGACTTGATTTCATATAGATGCGAAAGCTAGTCAGGCTAATTCAATAAAACTAGTCTAACTTTTATATAGATTCGAAAGCTAAATGCAGACTCAATAAAATGTGAAAGTCTTGACCCAAGGATAGGCATTCCTAGTTCAGTGGAATGGTAACAAGGGGGCCTGGTGTACAAGATACACTACACCTCCAAGATTCCCATGTACCTGACAAACTACTTCTTAAAGGTCAAGGATGTTCACGACCACAACACCAGAGGCAGCTCCACTAATCATCATCAACGTAGATTTAACACTAAACAAGGCTCTAACTCGTTCTCCTGCTACACCATCAACATGTGGAACGCCCTTCCTCAAGCCCTAAAGGAGAGCAAATCCCTAGCCTCCTTCAAAATTGGTATGAAAAGTCACCTTCAGACAGCTGCTACCCGTGACTTGTAAATAGACTAAGCCCCCATGCCCCCCCCCCCTTTTTTTATTTTTTATTTTTTCTGCCTTTGTATTTGATGTTATGCTTTTGAAACTGATATTATCCTAGATAAAGTACTATGTTCTATCCGTCTGTCTTTCAATGTTATATGAGATACTTAAAGTGTGGTTCCTGTGGAAACAAGCCTCGGCTTTCTAGGATCTCCTTTTAGTTGACCTTGTACCAGTGATTTGTACTGTCATGAAACTGTACTTTTTTCTATTGCAAACTTCTAATAAATTCTTCAATCAATCAATCAAACAACACCTACTTGTTAAAACTTGTTAAAATTCCCTGTCCTTTTCCCTGTTTCGGTTTGTGGGTTTGTTTGACCGTGCATACAGTAATAGTTTGTGTATGTGTATATTAAGCTACAAGTAGCCGTTTGGTTGAATGCACAATCAATTCTCTGTCATCTTAGCTCTGCATTTGAAATCTTATATTCTACTGTTATATCCAGCCAGACTCTTGATGTGGAGTGAGTCATACTGTAGCAGTTCACCAAAGGTCATTTGAACAGAGAGTAATGTCGTGCTTGTTGTCACATACACCGTTTTAGTTTTGCTTTCTATTTTTATGTTTGTGAACACACACTCCAAGGTATCTGGTGGCTTATAATAGGGATTTGTACTTAACGAATGACTTAATAATTGATGAGTCAGACGGCCTGACTGTTGACCTAATTCAGTAATCAGTATACAATGAACAAAAGACATTGCTGCTTTTGACAAGACTGCGTGTCTAGGCTCCAGGTAAAACGGCACTAATCTATTTACTTTGAAGCAATATGTGAAAATACCCTAAACAAATGCTTCCTTTACCTCAGGTGATGCTGTGCTCAGAAATCTTGAAATCAAGGAAAATGCCTTGGTAAGTTAAAATGATGTATAGTTACTGTTCGCCTAACAATCTAGGTCTATTAGTAATAGATTGTATATCTTATCATGGATTCATTGTAGAATAACTTTTATAAATTATTCTGTAATATTTAAATGTTCTTATTTTTTTCAGAGTCAACTTGACATCCCTTTTAAAGTTAGAGCGGGCCACATAGGTGAGTTTCTGGTATAGCACTTTGCCGCACTTTGCCGCACTTTGCTTTTTACCACAGCAAGCATGCATTGACTGACTGTGTTTGTTTCAACAGGACGGCTAGAGCTGAAGATTCCATGGAAAAACCTCTACACCCAGTCAGTGGAGGCCACACTGGATGGTGTCTATCTGCTCATAGTCCCCACAGCCAGTGAGATCCTTTTCTATGTCTTAAAAGTGTTCATACACGCACAGTCGTGTTTCCATCTAGTAGTAACAACAACAACAACAACAACAACACTGTACTTCTGTGTCCAACACGGAAAAGAACGTAGTTGATTCATGGGGCCTGTGATGAAGATGCATTGGTTATATGGTATCCATAGCAATACGCATCGGAGCCTCCAGCAAAGTCGGTGGCTGCACAGTAAACACAGAAGTACATGCTTTTGACCTATTTGTTATTTGATATACGGTATGTGTCTGGAATATTAAGACTAAGTACTATTAGTCTACAGTTTTACTCATGTCACAGAGCATGTAAATAACTTCTAAAACTCACAGGGTAACTTCGTATTTTACTCAAGGTGCTGGACAAGCAGTCTGGGATCCTAATCAGTACACAGTAAATAGACAACTGGGCTTTTGCCGTTATTAACTCGCCCAAAGTACTCATTATGACACACCATGAACCCTGACCCAAATACTGTATGTTTTCAATTTAACAGCTTTCAAGAGTTTCAGCAGTATGTGTGTTTTTGGACACTGTGTATGTTGGTGAATATGTGCTAACAGTCATCCCGTCTTCTCAAGGCATAAAGTATGATGCTGATAAGGAAGAGAAACAACTGCAAGAGGCTCGCCAGAGAGAGCTGCAGAGGATTGAGGACACAAAGCAGAAGGCTGCCGAGCAAGGTTAGCCACTGGTGTAGGTGTGTGTGTGTGTGTGTGTGTGTGTGTGTGTGTGTGTGTGTGTGTGTGTGTGTGTGTGTGCACGCACGCATTGGTGCGTCAGTGTGGCAATAATATAAAAAGGTAATAATAATGCTCTCAATCATTTTAGTGACTGTCAATTTTTATCACATGCCTATTTTAATGATTCACAGTGTAAACAGCAACACAGCACTAAAGTTTCTGAGTGCTGTGTTGCTGTTTATACACAACTAGATCTATGTTAGAGAGTGTGTAAATATATGACGCGGGTGTCGCCATTCCGACATGTCGCCACTCCGAAATTGACTTCTTATTGTCGGAGTGGCGACACTTCCATAGAGGTTAAGTTTAGGGTAAGGGTTAGAGATAGGGTTAGTGTCGGAAATGAGACATGTCGGAGTGGCGGGGTGTAACCAGATGACGCAGGTAGGGGGCAGGGTGCTCTATATAGGAAACTAAGGCTATAGACTCTCAAGATGTCTAGATGACTTACCTAATTCAGGAGCTCTGAAAATGAGTAATAAAAACGGTGGATATCCAGTCATTTGTAGATGTAGATGTTTTATTTTAGCTGAATGTTCATCAATTATGTCTTGTCCCGAATATGGTTACCAGATTTTGTGAATGCTGTGTTATTATTGGTTGAATACCTTTCGGTCTGAAAAGCTTTTCCGATGGAAGGTGCCATATTTGTCTTCTCAAATGACAGTCTCAGGCATACACAACACACAACATACAACACAAGAGATGGGCTGGATTGAGCAACTAGGAAGCCGAGGACCAGCATTGTGTAATTCTTCTAAAGTGATGTTATACTGTGATTGACAGAGGACCCAAAACTAGAGAAGCAGGACACCTTTGTAGAGAAGCTAGTCACTCAGGTCATCAAGAACCTACAGGTCAAGATTTCTAACATCCATGTCCGCTATGAGGATGACGTGAGTATTCAAATATACTGTACTTCTCACAACAACAACAACACTGGCATTAACATTGACCGTAAAACAATCACCATAACCCTTCACTTTAAAATAAAGCATTTTACACTTCCCTCCTTTTTCTCTCAGGTGACCAATCCCAAATGTCCATTGTCGTTTGGTGTGTCACTGAAGAACCTCAGCCTCCAGGTAATGTGGTGTATCAGTGATTAGTTCACTCATGATTAGCAATTAACTTGTATTCCATCAATAATTTAATATATTTTACTGTGTAAGTTCTTCTTCACTGTTAACTTTCACAGACTGCTGATGAGAACTGGAGACCCTGCCTTTTGGATGAGAATGCTAAGCTTTTCTTTAAGGTATAATATAAGAGTGGGGAATGGGATTAATAACCTGAGCTTTAACATGACATTGAAAAACAATGCTACACACATTCAGCATGGTATTTTGTGCAATGGTTAGTTGTTTCTCTGCTTAGTAATAATGATGTGTTATTCCACTTTGCAGCTTGTGCAGCTTGACAACCTGTTTGCCTACTGGAATGTCAACTCCCAGCTCTACTCTAATCACAGTCCAGATGAAGCTCTGGTGAGTCATTCTGACCCTAATCTCTCAAGGCAGACGAAAAGGAACAAAACAGAGTGGGCGTTCCCTTTTATTTGACGATGATTAGCCAGACTGTTCTGACCCTACTGTGAGCTAAGAAGACAGTGTCAGGTATGCACTTGTTAGACATGCCGTGGCCTGTTTGGGTCAAAGCCAGCCTCTTCATTGTCTTTAGAACCAGGCCAAGCCTAGTTAGACAACCCAGGGATCACGCTTTACCACTTGAGACACTTTCTCAGATTATTCTGCATCTTGTTGCTTAGTTTTGAAAGGACACTTTCATGCACACTGGGATTAATGCACATTTCACTGAGCCATTTATTTCAGGCACTGAGGCACTTTAACAGACTTGTTCTTGCATGAATGGTTTTGAAGATTGCGTCTTCAAATTGATATAGTGCATTTAGCAGATGCAGCAAAGAAAGAGGATGAAATACTTGATGATAAAAAGGTGGATGGGGGTAATGTCTGCTTCTCTCTGCTTCTCTTTATCCGTAGAAGTGCACATTTAACCATCTCTTTCTGTGTCCTTGGTTTCACAGCAATGTCTCAAGAGCAGCATGGAGATCCACAGCTCTGTACACACCAGTCATGACTTCAGTGAGTGTCTCATTGTCAACCAGTCCTTAGAACCGGCACATCAACTCAGAAAGAGTTATATTGTATACCTCTGGGCTTACATAGTGTGAGTGATGTGCATGCCAGGTACTGTTAACTGGGTGAACAGGATTTTAGCAATCAGAAAAAGCCACACATTGTGAAATGAAACGCATAATTCTTACTCTACTCACCCACTCAATATCACAGCGTAGCTATTAGTCCGGAATCTTATAGATTGGCTCTGTGTGCACAGATTTGTTTGTTTTCCAGGCTATTACAGTCTACTTTATCCTTTGGCCTCACATCACTTTTCTTGTTGTTGTTCCACAGTATTTCGTCCGATTACAGCGGACGCTAAACTCCGGATGAATCCAAGGTCGGATGTAGATTTCTCCTCTCCTAAGGTGGACCTGGTAGTCAATCTCCAAGAGGTGGCCATTGAGCTCAATAGACCACAGGTAGGCATTTGTGTGATTGTATGTATGTTCACATGTGAATGCATGTGTGTGAAGGCTTAGGCTACATACAGTGACGTAAATGTCACAAAATTGAGAAACAGGAAAACCTCTAGAGAACCTAGAGATTTCATCTCGGTACTGTAAGTAACTGATGACCTATGCCCTCCCTCCTTGCAGTATATCAGCATTCTGGAGCTGCTGGGCTCAGTGGATATGATGACCCGTAACCTACCGTTCAGGAAATACAGGCCAGAGGTCCACGTTCACCACAATGCACCCATATGGTCAGAAAACATCCATCCTTAACCTATCTAATACTCCTCATGTTTGGTACCAAACATTGGACGTGGATTAATTCATAATGAATATTGCTGGCTGTCATGGCATGTTTGTGACTCCCCTGCAGGTGGCGGTACGTGATCACAGGCATCATGGAGGTGGATGTGAAGCCCCGCCTTCACATGTGGTCGTGGCAGCACATCCGCCGGCACCGGCAGACGGTGAAACGCTACCGAGAGCTCTACAAGGAGAAGATCACCAGCAAGAAACCCACTGAGGAGCTGCTCAGAGAGCTGGAGGTGAGGCCGGGATGAGGAGCAGAAGCAAGAGGGTTGGGGTGTAGGGCTCTGGTTCCCAAATGTTGGACACACGATTTTTATGGGTCAAGACTAAAGGGTCCTCAGAGTTACTACAGGGGGTCCTCCAAATCTTTGTGTGAGAGGTCAAGTTTATTAAGTATTGACGGCTCAAGTGGTTAAGTTAAATATCTGAAAACACAAATTGACATGAATCCAAAATACACAATGATTGTGCTGTCAAACGATTAAACTACATGGAATCTCTGAAAAGGTTGTGGGGGTCCCTGCTTCATCTCTCTCTCAACTAAGGGGTCCTTAGCCTGAAAATGTTGAAGACCCCTGGTCTAATCAATGTGTTTCCTCTGTCTTTACCCAGGAGCCTGAGAAGACGCTGGATATATTTAACATCACACTGGCCAGGCAGCAGGCTGAGATGGAGGTATTTGTAATCAATTTATGTCAAAGTTTAAACCTGTGCAAAAGTGTGCGATAAAAGACAACTTCAAGGCTTCTGCCTCTGGTAGGCTGACCAGTGACCACAGATCAGTCAGTGTTCAAACCACTTGACAAAGATCACAGTTAAAGGAGTAAATCACTCAGAAAGGGCTTATTTTCTATCGATTACACACACCTTGATAAACTATTCCTTTAACCTCTGGTTGTAGCTAGTGACAGATTCTTTCTTTGTCTTCTCCTATCTGTTGTCCAACCAGGACAGAGATGAAGCACCACTCTAAATGGCTTATGTGTTGTTCTTTCCCAGGCGAGCAAGGCGGGCCTGCGTATCTACCGTCCTGGAGTGAAGATGGAGGAAGAGGAGTCGCAGGGCTGGTTCGGATGGATGTGGAACTGGGGAGGAGAACCTGATGCACAGCCTAAAGAAGTCAAAACTGGTGGTAGGCTATATGACCCATTAAGACCTGTGGCCAAGTCTACAAAATGCCTTTGAAATCTGTAGTTCTCAAACTTTTTCGTGCTAAGGACCCCCAAATAAATTGATACATTTATTTGCCTCCCCTCCCCCATCGGTGTTTTGTGTAAAAAACTTCAAAAACTAAAATAACAGATTTACAAGCTTACAAAAGTGACACACTGTGAGCTTGTATACCAGCTATTTTTGAATAGCCAATGCTAAAATCTAAAATGACAGAATTGATGGTTATATACTGGGAAGCAACTAGGCTTAGGCTACATACTGTGTGTTCATGTTCATCAGTTCAAAAACTCCCATCATGTGTTTCAATTTAATTTGCTCCCTCACCTAAGGTTTTGATGACTTTATGACCCCAGCTGAGAAGGCCAAGCTTTACACTGCCATTGGATATAGCGAGGCCGCTGTTAATCACAACCTGCCAAAGGATGTGAGTTTCTGCCCTCCGTGAATGTGTTTGAGACCACACAATGTCATTGTCATGTCATCATGACATTATCAACATCAATCCCATATTCAATATCTTTCTCTGTTCTTTTCTTTTTTCCTTTTTCAGTTTGAGGACATGAAGATTGATTTCCACATGGAAAAGCTTTCTGTGTCCTTCAAAGACAACAACAAGGACCAGAATGAGATCATCAAGTTGACTGTTGGAGAGCTCAAGTCCATTCTCACGCAGAGACCTGGAGCACAAGCCAACAAGTACGTTCTCTTTAATAAGCCATTTAGACCGGGTACGCATTATTGCGCATTATTACTTTAACCATTATTTTATGCTTTAACTGTTGAAAAATTTGTAGATTGAGCTTGTAGATATGAGCTTGTAGATCTGCTATTTTTGAAAAATCGTGAACATTAGTCTTTGAATATTTTTGACCCGATTCTATAAATGTCTTCTAAATCCTTCTAAATCAGTGGTTCTCAAACTTGTTAATGTCAAGGACCCCAAGATTACATGTATTTGGCCACAGACCCCCATCTCAAAATATGTTGTTCCAGGGACCACCCAGAAGCAAATATTTGAGATAAAAATGTTCGCTTTAAAAAGATGTGTTCGCTTTCAAAAATAGCAGATCTACAAGCTCACAGCGCAGCACTCGCTTTGAGCTTGTAAATTGACTATTTCTGTCATGAGTGGTACATTTTTGGTTTCCCTTGCAGGAGGAAACCCGGGTTAGAAATGTTTTCTACTTTTTAAACTTTTATAATGTGCTTTAAATCATGTGCACATGATTTAAAACATGCTTATCAGGATCAGCTATGGAATTTATATTTTCTTGAATTTTCTCCCCTTGCTAAGCTTCCATCACCCGTGGTCTGACATTCATTTTCTTTCTCCTTCTCCAGACTAATAGCTGAGCTCACTCTGTTTGAGGTAACGGGCCTGGGTGGTGAACGGGCCGCCCCCACCCTTCTGTCATCCAGGAAGGCTGCCACGGTAACGGGAACCCCGCTTCTGAACATCCTGTTCGAGACCAACCCGCTGGATGAGAGAGCTGACCAGAGGCTCCACGTAGAGTCACAGCCCCTGGAAATCATCTATGATGCTGTGAGTTGTGTGTGAGAGAGAGAGTGTGAGTGCAAAACGTGAAACGCTAAGTACCGGTAATCATTGGGTTCATGCACGTGCACAGGTAAAAAGTACCATCTCTGTCTCCTCACTACTACTCAGGACTGGTAATTTAAACAAGATTTAAAACGTTTGTATACATTTTTGATGAATGCATGAACACGTCACGCATTCTAACTTTCCAGGAAAAAATAGGCAGGTTTCTATTAGCTTGGAATCCCCATTGAAGATGTCATTGGTAGGCAGGTTTCTGAGTTGTCCATTGCCAACCAATGACACACAGTGAGTTGACGGAAATGGTGCCATCTTATAATGAGCATTATAATGGTCCTCTCCTCACCAATTAGTGAGGACCAATTACTGTATATGAATATAAGGTTGAACATGAGTGAAGTGCTCCTTTAAGAGTTTAAATGTTTTGGGGTATTTCATGTTTGAGAAAATTGTGTGTGTGTGTGTGTGTGTGTGTGTGTGTGTGTGTGTGTGTGTGTGTGTGTGTGTGTGTGTGTGTCTGTGTGTCTGTGTGTCTGTGTTCACTTCTGCAGACAACAGTGAACAGCATGTCAGCGTTCTTCATGCCCCCTGAGGACCTGCAGTTAGATGAGCTGACCAATGCTACCTTGATGAAACTGGAGCAATTCAGGGACCGTACATCCACAGGTCAGTTATGCACACACATACATACACGTACATGTGATCTAGAGCATAATGCCAAAATGTCTGAATATAATTACCATTGCGATTGTCATTTTGTTTTTCAGGTCTGATGTATGTGATTGAGACACAAAAAGTTCTAGACCTGAAAGTGAACCTGATGGCGTCATATGTCATCGTTCCCCAGACCGGCTTCTACGACGCCACTCAGAGAATCATACTGTTGGATCTGGGACACCTGAAGGTCAAAGATTAGTTCCAAGCTGGGCAAACCTCTGTCCAAAATCGAAACCCCAAAGATTCATACTTTGTTGTGCACATTGTGTCGGACACCGGAAACAGCCTATCTGCAAGCTCACAACGTGTTGCCCTGTGTCACATTGTTAGGTTGTAGATCAGCTATTTTTGGTGGGTGACACCAGCGTGCAAGTAAATGTATAAGCTTTAAGGTCATGTCCCATCCCAGGTCAGGTGAGCTCCAGTAAAGGGTGACATTGCTTATTTGCCCACTGAGCAATAGTCGTCTATTAGACGTCTAGCTAAAATACGTCTAATATACGTCTAGATTTGAAACCTTTGTAGGCGCCTAAGCTAAGACTATGCGTTGATTGAAAGTCTAAAACAAAGCATTCGTTTGAAAGATGAGTCTCTGCTAGATTTCGCAAATATGAATTTCAGGGCCTGAAGTTGAGGGCTGGTAAAAGTGTGTAACTTTGAATGTGTATGAACTAAAGTTGCATTGTGCCACCAGGTGTCGAGTCAGAGCAAGAAGGGTCTGCCACAGCTGTCGGTGACCAGCAGCACCTTTGAGGACATTATGTCCAGAGCGTACGACAGCTTTGACGTACAGCTCACCAGTCTGCAGTTCCTCTACAGCAATCCAGGTACAGTACACGCTAAACACATATACAGTACATGAACGTTCGCTACAACAAGTTAGGCTGTGCATGCTTACTGTATGTTTGGATGGTTAAAGAACATAACGAGGACAATGATGGTTCACACATAATTGGTTAATGTCGTTTTCTCTGTGAGTCAGATGGGGACTGGAAGAAAGCTCGTAAGCAGAAACAGTCAGCGCTCCACATCCTAGAGCCGGTGGATCTGAAGGTGGAGTTCAGCAGGGCCATGGTTGTCACAGACTCACGCATGGCCAAGTGAGTAGGCTGCAGCAGAGTGCAGCACATGTTTAAAATAGTTTTAAATGGTTTAATTGGAGCACCATGCATGTATTTACACTATGCTGAAAATGCCAATAGTGTGACGAGGTGTGGAACATCTATTCTTCGCTGCATGTGCACATCTGGCATATTTATGTGACTCTAGACTATTTGTTTTCATGTCTTATTATGCCTGTGCACATGTTACAGGTTTAAGATGTCTGGGAAGCTACCTCTGCTATCCCTTCGTATCTCGGACGATAAGGTTCGAGGTGTTCTGGAGTTGATAAACAGCATCCCACTTCCTCAGGGCAGACCTGTCAGCACTGCTTCCCACACCACTCCTAAGGTAACAATATGTCAGGGTTTCATACAAATAAAATCCCAGTGTTAAATATCTATATATTTGTGTGTGTCTCTCTACAGTATCTGTACACAGCTACAATAATCTTGGGAACTGAAAAGATAGCTTCATACCACTGCAGGCAGGCCAAGGCAGATGCTCAAATCTTTCAAGGAAGACACTCCACCCCAAATTATTCATGGTGGCACTGGTGCTATTACCAGACCACTTTACGCTCTGGACTATAACTCTTGAACTGTATGTTGTGCAATAAAAAAAAAGAAAGAAGCTTTTCTACCTTTTTAATTTTTTTTTAGGTAAAGCAGTTCACTCCCACACTCACGCCCAGGAGACACATGACCGACCTGCGCTCCTCAGTGATGTTTGAGTCATGTGAGACCATCAGCAGCATCACTTCACTAGGTGAGATACTAACTAATAAGTTGCTTAGAGCTTTCACTGCTTTATATATGTTATTTTTCTGTTGGAAATCCGCTGGAATTCCCATAATTTCTGGGCGTAATAGCATTGGGAACTCCTTACGGTTATGGCTGAGTCGTAGTGACATGAGAGTGACGACGTGGTCTCTTGGCCGGCCGGTCCTCCCTTAAGCCAATTTTAATATAGGAGAAGATAGCATTTAATGGGAGCAGTTGTTAATAAAGGGGATGCAGGTTCATTGTGGACAGGCCAGCACCAGCACACACCTCATTACTGAACCTGGTGAAATGGAGTCTGCACCAGCCAGTAAAAGAGCCAGAGTCAGAAAAGGCAGGTATTATATTCTGAAAATGGTGAGTGGAGGGAAAGGTACAACTGGTATTACGATAGAGAGGGTGCACAGGTGGTGGAGATGGTGGGGGGTGCAAACAGAGCTTATGGCCAGGACTGAATGTAAAACATCTTGTATGTGGGTGGCTGTCTGGCTGTTCTTCGTGTGTGTGTGTGTGTGTGTGTGTGTGTGTGTGTGTGTGTGTGTGTGTGTGTGTGTGTGTGTGTGTGTGTGTGTGTGTGTGTGTGTGTGTGTGTGTGTGTGTGTGTGTGTGTGTGTGTGTGTGTGTGTGTGTGTGTGTGTGTGTGTGTGTGTGTGTGTGTGTGTGTGTGTGTGTGTGTGTGTGTGTGTGCGCGCGCACGTCCATTCCAGGTTCAGAGGAAGACTTGTTCTACGATGCTCCTACCTCTCCTATTGACAGTGACAGTTCATTCTTTTCGGACACGCCCGGTATACTGCGGCGCTCTAACTCCGTCAGGTGGAAAGGCCTGGTCAAGAAGGAGCCTCAGAAGAATATGACCGATTTCCTCATGACATTTGAGATCAGTGAGGTAACATTACAAGACAGTTTCACTTTGTTGAAGCAAACAAACAAATCAATTTGATTTATATTCCAGAGAGGATATAGAAAATCAACATATCTACGGGGGGTCCTCCAAAACTGAACCTTTTTTCCATGTCCATATTCTGAGAACTTTAGCCAAAAACAGTTGGTGTAGAGGGGAAAAAGAGCAGACTAATTATAGAATGAAAGGTCAAGTTTATTAAGTATTGATGGTTAAATATCTGAAAACACAAATTGACATGAATCCAAAATACACTGATGATCGTGCTGTCAAACAATGAAACTATATGGAATCTATGAAAAGGTTGTGGGGATCCCTGATTCATCTCTCTCTCAACTAAGCGGGCCTTGGCCTGAAAACGTTGAAGACCCCTGGTTTAATCTAAATATTCTAATAGCGTTAACATATTATTCCTTCCTCTGGCTCTGCTCTTTTCCTCATCCTGCAATCTGTCTCGTAGATGTCTGTACAGCTTTGTCGTCTATCTGGGGATAAGGAGATCACCGTCCTTCACCTGGACATCGAACGCCTGGGCACTGAGCTCAAATTGCGCACCTTCGACATGTCATCAAAAACGTTCTTGCGTGAGATCTGCCTCAAGTGCCCTGAGTACATGGGTCAGTATTTACTCAACAGCAGGCTTTGAGATATAAACTTTCAGTAGAACTAGATTTTGATGTTGTTCCAAGTGCAACTCTCTCCGTAGAGTTTTTATGCTTGTTTTTTTATTTTCATGCGTCTGTAGATTCTGAGGAAAAGGAGGTTCAACTCATCACCACTCTAGACAATACAGAGGTTGACTTGCTCATGCTGGAGTACATTAAGGTAGATGTCCAGTCCACTTAAGTCACTAGCATGGTATTATGGGTGCTATGACAAATACAATCTTTGTTCTGTTTTATTGGTCCAAACAATGTCTACATCTCAAATGGCTTCTGACTACACTGTGGGAGATAAATTAACCACATGAATCCCTTTTCTGGGAGATATGGTGTCGAGGGAAACAAGAAGGGGGCCCAATATAGACCTCTCTGGGACTCTGGTCAACAAAGTATATAGGGTTTTAGTGGTTGAATTGGTCGTCTCTAATTATGATTTGCCATTTCTAGGCTGATAGGACTGGTCCTGAATTCAAATCTGTACACAAAAATACAGAACAGCTAATCAAGGTGAGAGAAACTCTAAAGGTATCTTTAGTAATTTTCACAATGCTGACTTTGTAAGTCAACATTAAATATATACATACTCTTTTCTGCTGTGTGGAACTTGGCGAGGAAATGATGTCCTTTTGCATACATACATCATTTAATATTACCCACCAGGTGAACTTCTCATCGCTGGACGTGCACCTCCACACAGAGGCTCTCCTCAACACCATGAACTTCCTCAGCAGTCTGCTCCCTCCACCCACCAAGAAGGAGGGAGGACATGATGAGCTGCCTACTATCCCAGAAGAGGATGAGGGGGAGGGGGAGGGCGAGGCAGAGGAAGAGAAGAAGGAGGAATCCGTGGTTGCCAAGAGACAGAGTAATGTTATACTGTCTTATAACGTAGTATTGTTAACCTGTGAACACACTAATACACCCATTACAAAATAATGGCTGCCAAACAGTGGAAGCCTTGATATCACCTTCTGAGGTCCGCGGGGAATTGACCTCTCTAACTCCTGACAATGAGGCTAATATTCTTGGGGCTATTGGTTTGCTGTGGGCGGAGATTTATTTTAGCAAATTTGAAGTATGTTCTACTATTGATACTTGTATTGAAACAGTTACAGATTGATTCGAGGGGAGCTAAAGAACTTTCAGATTTTCCTTGTAATCACGTCACTAAAAGCAGCCAGTGAATCACACTCTGCCAAGAGACTAAAGGGACTTTAGCAGAAATCCAAGGATTTAGAGGGACAACTTTGTAGAAGTAACATCAACTAAGTGAACGTGGAAGCCCCTTATTCTATTTGGTCAAGATAGTCCCATCAGAGGACTGTATAATTTCCTTTTCCTGAGTTTGCTCTCATATTCTTTCTCTTTCCTTCTTACATCGTTGTCCATAGCTTCAAAGAAATTGAAGTTTGAGGATGTGGTGAATCTGCACATCAGAGCAGATCTCAACTGTCTGAAGGTTTTCATCCGAGGAGAAAAAGCCAGGATTGCTGAGATAAGTATTGAAGGTATACATTTCCCCCACTGCGCATAACACACTCAAAGCCTTATGTTACTAAATGATAAAATCCTACAATAATCCTATCTCCTCCTATCCTACCATCTACTACTATGCTATCTGTCCTTCCTCATCAATTTATCCGCTCAGTGGCTTGACCAGAGAGAGAGGGAGAGATTCTTTATTTGTCCTTGCGGTCATTAATTATGCGCCAAGCAGCCATCATGACACAGAAATCATAATACATAAACAAATACACAATACTGTACATAGACAGATCACACAATACATTGACAATACTACACAATTTTACATACATTTGCGTATACATAACACTAGAGAGAATGCTAGCATGGAGAGAGAGAGAGAGAGAGTGGTAAAAACTATTGAAAGACATTCTACTGCAAGTAGTTGAAGGAGTCCTAAGTGTAATTTTGTGACGTCATATTGTTACTGTCCAGGTCTAGTGTCAGAGGTTCTGATGAGGAAAAAGGAGATGGAGATTCTGGCCAAGCTGAAGAACATTGTCATCCTGGACTGTGACAAAGATGCTATTTACAAGGAGGTATGATGAATCACTGTTAAATTAATGTTAATTCTTACTGTCCTAGTGAATAATCATCTACCGTACAGTATGTGTACAAGTCAATAGACCATTTCAAGAACAAATTATTTTATAGTCCCATCTGATCTCTCTTGTCCATGTTCGATCTCCTCAGGCAGTGTCCATAGATGATAAGGAGGTGTTTGCCTTCCGCATGGTGAACTATACAGCTGCCACCGAGGGAGACGCCTATCATGATATGTGCAAAGTAGACACTTCTGTAACACTAAATGTGGGATGCATCAAAGTCATCTTCCTCAACAAGTTCCTTTCTTCCGTACTGGTGAGATAAATTACATGTTTAGATCATATTTACTTTTATTTGTTTATTATGACGGGACAGTGTCAGTCGATGAACACAGAAACATGAGTATGAAACACATGAGTACAAGTGTAAACTAGCTGGAGTTGGCAAAAGCTAGCTTTTCATTCATAGTTCCCAGACATTATGCCCTATCTTGAATTAGCTGATCTTTCGTCTGTGTCCCCCAGGCTTTCATCAACAACTTCCAGGAGGCTAAAGAGGCCTTGGCCGAGGTGACAGCGCAGGCGGCAGAGAAAGCTGCCACGGGCGTGTTGGAGCTGGCGGAGCGAAGCATGCGCATCGCTCTCAACGTCCACTTCAACGCTCCTGTCATCTTCCTCCCCCAGTCCTCCTCCTCCACCAATGTCATTGTAGCCGACCTGGGCTTAATCTCCGTCAAGAACCACTTTGAGATTGCCGTGCCGTCCAAATGCCACACAAAGATCCCCCCTGTAGTGGATAAGATGTCAGTGGAACTGAGTGACCTCAAGATGTACAGGTGAGTGCAAGACCATCTGTAAAAGAGTACAATACAGGTTCATGCTTTTATTTCCAGTGAAAAATCGTCGCTTTATTGCCTCGTAATATTAGTGTTCTGTATGGATGTACTCCACACAATCAGCAGTTTGAATTAATGCTAATTAATAGCATGAAATAAAAGCTCCTGAGCCCTAGTGTGTACCTTCAAAAAAACATTCCTTGGGCTAAAATATCCCAACAAAACTATGGTTTAGTGATGAGTCATCACTTTTCAGTCTGTTGGGGTCTGTCTTTAGCCCAAGGATTTTTTTTCATGCAAAACAAATGATTACAATGGATTCAGAATAATTAAAAACCCCTCGTTTGACCCCTAACATGCTACTTAAAGCAGATTTTTGGGGGGTATTTTTTTCCTTTATAGTATAGTGTATAGTAAGTGAATGAGACACAAACTTTCAGTGGCTGTCAAACATTTTGCCTGCATTTTTGAGAGGGGCATGGGAGCTCAATTTGTTATTTAACCTTCATAGTTGACAAAACCACTGAGAAACGGACCTATGCTCTCCACGGTCACGGAAATATCGGATTCGCCATAACTATATACTGTACATTTAAAGATTTTAACCTCTAATGAAAGCCCAGGGCTCTAAGGATAGCAATCATGGTTGGTTCAGACCACTTGGACCACAATTGGGTGTAAGGGTGAGCATGGCCTCTAGGATCCACTATCACTCGTTTTAGACTCTTGTTCCTTGTTATCACAAATTGGTTCTTTTCTCTTTCATAATTCACTAAGGAGTCAGTAGTTTTGAATAGAGATTGCTTGCTTCTTACTTCTACTTTCTTCCATATTTTGTTTCCATCTACAATTCCTGCATGCTCTGTTTGCTTCCAGAACCACATATGAGGCAGAACGGTTTCAAGGAGAGACTCAGCTGCTAAAACCAGTTAACTTGGACTTGTCTATCAAGAGAAACCTGGCATCCACCTGGTACCACGACATACCTGATATAGAGATTGCAGCTCACCTCAAACCCATGAATGTGAGTAGTGCTACCGTATGTGTGTGCACATAGAGTATGCACGTGACTGTATGAGGGAGTGAGAGAGAGAGAAGGCAGTTTAGGTAGATGTGTTTGGATGTGATCTTGGAATCTACATGAGAACGATGTGGCTCCAATGTGGATCTCGGACATGTGCGGAGCCTTTGATGTCAGTTATATATGACGTCAGTCATCTGTGAAATATATGATTACATTTAAATATAAAAAAAGTGCAGGTCAGGTGGTGCAAGAAATGTGGTGCTGATCGGTCCAGCGGTTTGCAATGACCCCAGACAAGACGGATCCTTTTCTAGATGGCTAGACTCCTGCAGTAAAAATCACAGAAAGTTTGTCACCACCATCCACCATCACATACTAGATCAAAATATGGTAAATGTACTGTGTTAATATGGTAAATGTACTGTGTTCATTTGCTTGTTGAGTTGAATATTATACGCTTTTCAGATACATTTTCTTTGTGTGGGTGTGTAGAATTTCTGTCTTTCAACCACTATCAGTGTTGTGGGTGATTACTATATTTAAACGATGAAATGAGTTAAATTCTTCAGTGGAATATTCTTTATTTTTGGACCTGTCACATAATAAGTTACTGTAGGCCTCGCAGTCTCCGTCTCCATGTCTTGTCTGCTCTGTCTTCAGTTCATATTGTACCGGTAAGTACAGTATATCAATGTGTATCTGCATCTGTCTATCTTACAGCTGATTCTGAGTCAGGGTGACATGACGGTGGTGCTGCGTACACTGAGCGAGAACCTGTCGGAGACGTCTGAAACTGTACCACCTCCCCGTCCTCCTCCTGCTACCGACCCCTCCTCTGAGACAGCATCCACCAAAGAGTCCCAAGGCTCTGGAACTACAGGGCCAACCAGCAGTAAGGAGGAGTGTGTGCGTGCGTGCGTGCGTGCGTGCGTCACGTGCACTCAGAATTGTCATTTGGCCTATCAAGTTAGGAGTGTCAGGTTTAAGCTCAGGGTTATTGTTAAACATGCATATTCTGTAACTTCTTGTGAAATTTCCAAATTATTAGATTACTGATCCTCTGGCTACAAGAGAGTGCTAACACTGTGTGATGTGTTTTATTGTTACAATAGGTAACACAGTGGTGACTGCTGCTGTTGTGGAGACGCATAAGAGTGGAAAGGTGAAGAACACACTCAAACTGGACTTCAAGTTTGACTCCATGACTCTGGTCCTGTACAGCCCCAGTGAGAACGAGGTGGGGGAAAAGCACTGGCAGTCTCATTGCCAGACACTAAACTAAACTGTAAAGACTTTCTAAAGGTTTCTCCTTCTCCATCACCCTGTCTTGGTCTGTTTCTTGGTGTCTTACTTCCTATTTTATTTTATATTATTACATCTTTGAGCCCACCTGGCAGCAGGGCTCAGAGGAAGGCTGTGACAGATTGCCATGGAATTTGCTGCATGTGCACCTTCATGCTCACACTGATTTTGGTGACCACACATTTTACAAATATCACTAACGCTACTCAATTGCAATGGAATTTACTGTGCATCTTTTATGCTCCCAAAAGGATGAACCCTACACATTTTGGTGACCACATGGCGTTTCCTATAGTGACACCCTTAGTCCTAAATGTCCACAAGTACACAACATATCTCAAGATCTAAGAGTGCATGTCATGATCCTTTGGTAAGCCTTTGGCCTATGGAGTAGTTCACCCCCAAAATGACTTTTTTCTATTGATTACTCATGCCATGGAGACTTGAGTTCAATAATATTTGTTGGCATTTGTCGCATTCCTAAGACAAAAAATGTATTACATAAAATGTACCCCCATTGATTCCGGACGGGGACCCAAATGCAGTTTGGTCCCCATCCGGAATACATTTTCTATAATCTATAATTTTACTACTCCATACTGTTTGCCTATAATTGCCTTTCTTACATAAAATGCCACACATCAGGAATGCAACATCCAATCATACCCAAATTGGAATCTCATATTGTAGGGCCTCGATAGAGTGCACCTCCAAAACCACTTTCACTTCTGCCCATATGGGACGCCACAAACTCGAATAATCTGTGCACAAACTCAATTTCCCCTCTGAGCTGCCTCATGTCTTAACGGCTGCACCCCACGACTGACAGTTCCCTGACCCCTTTCTCTCTCTCTCTCTCGCTCTCTCGCTCTCTCTCTCTCTGTGTCCCTTTATCCATTCATTAAATGTATTTAGGCCTAGAATTAGTTAATGCTTTAACTATTGAAAAATAGCAGATGTACAGGTGCCGTGCTGTGAGCTTGTATATCTGCTATTTTTTTATAGTTAAAGCATAAAATAATAATACGCAATAATGTGTACCCGGTCTAAATGAGTTAAATGTATTTTGCATCTCTTTGTTATTCAGCAGGTGGACAGGCTGGACTCCCACGACGAGCAGCAGAAGCTGGCAGAGTTTACTCTGGGAACCATCTCCACCACCTTCAACATGTTCTCTGACAGCTCTATGAAGGCCTCCGTCAAACTGGCCAACTGCCTGTTGGATGACAAGAGACCCAGAATCAAGATGGTCACTTCCAGGTACCAAGGACACACACAAAACAGACATATCATGTCATGTAGTTTCATGTAGCTTTTTGAGAGTGAAAAAATAAGAAGACACTTGTGACATGTGTGATATGGGCAGCTTGCCCCAGGAAATGTGCCAAGCTAAATAGGGAACAACGGTACTGTCTATCGATTGTGGTACATTACTCCTGTACACAGTCAAACATATTTTAACATACTGTACACATTATACAGTACAGGTATATATTTAGTTTTGTGTGCATTGTCGTTTTTTTGTTTTTTCACTCGCGCGCGCACACACACACACACACACACACACACACACACACACACACACACACACACACACACACACACACACACACACACCGGAAGCTGACGTAAACTGTCTATTCAGGCATAGTTGGGTAAACACATGCTCAAAACGTTACCACATACACAATCTTAGCTGATACAACATGTGATAAAACATCTCCTCCATCTATCTCTAGACAGATGGTGTAGCTTGTCATCATTCCTGAAGTGTGATCCAGTACAGTATGTTAGAATGTGTTCACGAGTGTGACGGGGCTACTTACCCAGTCCATCCATCTTTACGGGCTGACAGGCCCTGCTGAGGGCACAGATTGGGTAGACAGTGGTGGCCCACGAAGACACAGTCAAAACAGAATCATCAGTGCTACACAGAAAAACACATACTGCTCATGTCATATGTTCATAATCCACAGGCCTAGGTTTGTAAGGGGGAGCATGGCGCTGCGAGGCGTTGTGAGCTTGTAGATCGGCTATTTTTGGCAAAGAGGTTTGGTGTAGAGGGGAAAAAGAGCAGACTAAGTACAGAGTGAAAGGTCAAGTTTATTAAGTATTGACAGTTTTAGTGGTTAAATATCTGAAAACACAAATTGACATGAATCCAAAATGCACGATGATTGTGCTGTCAAACGATATATGGAATCTACAAAAAGGTTTTGGGGGTCCCTGCTTCATCTCTCTCTCAACTAAGGGGTCCTTGGCCTGAAAACATTGAAGACTCCTTCTCTACCCTCTTCTCATCACTTCCCCCTTACTTTTTCCCTTTTCTACACCTTTCTTTACATTCCGTCCTTCTACACTCCCACCCGTCCCATCTCTCCTCATAATAACCTCCCAGGATGATGGCGATGCGACCTGGCGCAGAGCAGAACATGATGGTGGAGGTGAGTTACCGCCAGGGCCGCGATGGCTCCACTCTGGAGACAACCGTTCAGGACCTCTACCTGTGTGCCAGCATGGAGTTCCTGCTTACCGTGGCAGACATCTTCCTCAAGGCCACCCAGCAGGGCTTCGCTCCAGCCCCTCAGCCCAAGGCCAGAGAAGGGAGTAAAAAGAATGCTGCCATTTCAACTTCATCCAAGGAGAATGGTGGGTCGACACTTGTCACTTAGATGAAGATTTTTCCTGTTATACACCACTTTAAAGTGTCTAATGAAGCAGAAATACTATAAAAATTAGTTTTTTGACCAGAAAAAAATTATAACTTTAACATTGTCTACATATTGTACATCTTCTGTATTCATAATTAACACCAGCCAGCATACTTATCATTGTTCTTTGCTACCCTCAGCTGCATCTCCAGTGACGGCATCCAAGAGTGAGATCAATGTTTTTGTGAAGAATCCAGAGATTGTCTTTGTGGCAGATTTGACACGTGCCGACGCCCCCGCCCTGTTGATGACCACACAGTGTGAACTGGTGATGAAGAACGATGCAGAGGGGTCGCTGATGACTGCTGTCATCAAGGACCTCAAGGTGAGGTATTTTGCAAAACACCAAAAGTCCTGCATTGATAAAGCATTCTACAAAATGAATACGATTAATTTAGATGATCACATGGGCATTCCCCTTTGCCCGGCCTTATGCAACTTAGAGCAGGCATATCAGCCTTCAGTGAAGAGAGCACTGATGTGCAGAGTAATCAATATAGCCGGGGACCCAGTCACCCAACATGTGAGATGACCTGTGATGTCACGGCATACTTTTTATTTCTGTTTTATCTATTAGTTTGGTCATTAAAGTCATTTATTTGCTCATTTCAACACCCATTTAAAATAAAAGTTAAAGGGGATATTTATAATTGTTATGTTTCTCAGTTATGTCTTTTGTTATAAATAAAACAAACCATTATGAAAAAAATACAATAAGAGTACTAGTAAAGAACAAAATTGTTATTGAAAAATGACATTGACATTGATATTTCAAAGACAAGATGATCCCATTGGTCAAAACCATGTCAGAAATGAATTTCACATGTCAGAACTAATTGATTTAGAACTATTGCACCTGTTTTACTCCTAACAATGGCCATATTATGGCCACGGTCTTCGAAATAGCAAAATGACCATGATCTTTTAAGGTCAAAATCACCCAAAATGGCCAAAAGAAATTAATTCCACACACTCCAATTAGTCAAAATCGAGGTATTACCTGTGCATATACAAAAGACAACAAAAAAGTTGAATTTTCATCATAACCGAAATGGCCATATTTGATTTGGCCATTGCACCATACTTGGCCCTAACCCTAACCCTAACCCACTGACTCAGTTCAAGTGAGAAATTCCCAAATTGCTCTACCGGCCAGGTAAAGGATTACAAAAAACGCCCTAGAGGCCAAGGAAAAACCTTTGCCCTGCATTTTTCATATCTGCCTTTTATAGCGCCACTAGGAGGCTGACTTGTGTAAAACATTTTTTTTCCTATTATTCCTTTAGATTTTATCCAAAAATCATGCAAATCAGTACACAGTATCTCTATAGTCATGTGATCAAGACGGATCTGTCCGATATTTCATATTCCATCCTAATTGGCTGACATGGCTTCCAAGGTTTGCAGGATTGGTCCATTTTGAACAAAATTACTTTCAGAGACATTCTGCACACACATTCCCAATAGGTCAAGGAACAAATTACACTCTTTTCATATTGGCCTGTTATAGCGCCACCAGCAGGTCGACTTTTGACAAACGAATTTTTGGATAAAAATGCCTCAAATCATACATGCTGTGTCACTGTTAAAGAATACACTCTTTTCACATTTAGCGCCACCAAGAGGCCACAATAACTACCGTAATACCTTACCTCGTGGAGACTTGTGCTTGGTAGAGCACTGCTTCTAGTTTTCTATGAATTCTACACCCCATGAAGCATTGAATTTGTGGAGATTTTTTGTAGCTTTTGTCGCATTCCTAAGCAGAAAGATGCCAGTTAATATGCCATTTTAAGAAGATCAACAGGCATCTGTTTTCCTGATTGCCTGATCTCAACCATCGGCTTCACGGATTGGCCAAGCTTCGCTGTGACGTTTGTACAGTACTACCATATAAGTGATAGATCATACAACACATCTCCAATCTTTTGCAGGGGAATAGTTGTCTTGCTTTGCTGTTTAGTAAAATGTTGCAATGGGTCGATCATCAGGACTCCTTCCTGATGGCCATAGTTACAGACGTTGTTGTTGCAGTCGGGGAAAAGGTGTACTCATTCGGATGGCACTATAAAAAGGCCCAGGCGGACCAGTTTGAGGTGAAAATCATCAACACAGTGGCTTTGTGCTGTTTGACGTTGTCCACAGAGACAGTTGAAAGAGAAGAAGTTCCCTCCAGACATGATGGCCACACTGTTGTGCTGATCGACAATATAGTCTACCTCTGGGGAGGATGGAAGAATGATTATGAGTACTGCAATGATTATGAGTACTGCAATGTGCTTTACGCATTTGATGTTGACACCCACAGATGGTTCAGGCCCAGGTTTTCTGGGACCGTTCCAGTGGGGAGGGAGAAGCACTCGGCCTGTGTCTTGGAGAAGGTCATGTATGTGTATGGAGGATACAACCGGACTGAATTTATTAATGACTTGTACAAGTTGGACACCACCACCACAATGGTCTGGTCTTTAATTAACACCAGAGGCTGTCCGGAACTTTCAACAGAAGGTCACTCTGCCACCATCATCGGGACAAAGATGTTTGTATTTGGTGGCTATAGAGACAGTAGAAACTACTGCAACGACATCAGAGTGTTTGACATTCAGACCAACTGCTGGTTTAGCATGCCTTCTGCACAGCCTCTTCCAGCAGGACGCTGGGGTCATTCAGCCTTTGCTTACAATGGGGAACTGTACATAGTTGGTGGTATTGATCAGTCTTGCGGCTTAAATGATCTGTGGAAATTCAATCCAGAGACCTTCTCCTGGAAGGAGCTTAAGCCCAAGGGTAAAGGCCAGTGTTCAAGGTCTGTTCAAATGAAGTGCTGTTGCAAGGTGGGAGAACGTATCATCTTTGTCCCATACACTTTCATTTACATCAGCATTTGTGCGACTGGTGGCTTTAGCGACACCTTAAACATCTTAGACTTGAGTCCTAGTCTCAAGACATTATGTAAACTAGCAGTTATTGAGTACGATCTGGAGCAGTCGGGACTCCCACACGACATCAGGTGGGAATTAGGGCTGGGACGTTGTGGATAGGGTTGCCACCTTTCAGAAATTGAAATAAGGAACACCTCTTCCGGGCACGCGGTGCGTGCGTTCCGTGCGCGTGGCACAGCCGCCGGCCGGCGAAAAAATGCAGTCCCAAACCCATGAAATGCATAGAATAGTTATAACTATAACACACAACATGGTATAACCTATATTGTTTTGTAGTTTGAAGTGGCCAATTGTTTCTAAAATATGAATAAGTTACTTTTGTATGAAATAAAGCAATGTATGAATGATTTGAACCTGGCTCTTGTATTGGGTCACTTGGTGGTCAGTAAAGAGAAGGTAGTCAAGAAACCATTAAGTCATATACTTAAAGTTTAAAGTGCTTTATTAGCAACGAAGATTTTTTTTTTTTTTACTTTAGGCTGAATAGGCTTCACTAGCCTGAACCTGAGCATAGCCTAGTTTAAAGTGCTTTATTAGCAATGAACATTGAACATTTTTTACTTTAGGCTGAATAGGCTTCACTAGCCTAAACCTGAGCAACTTTACAGAAATAAGAGCCCAAAATACTTATAATAGTCAGATTTGGCAACACTGCATGGTATTTCATCCAACCTAGCCCAACATGGCTTATATTATCAGACCTGGCAACTGCATGTTGTTATTTTTCTCCACACACTGTAGGCTAGGTTGCTTGGCAAGCAACCTTCACTGACGCTGTCAAGCCACGGGTTTGTTTCTTCCCACTCGCGTCTGTACCTTTGTAGGCGTCTGTCCTTTTTATGAGGCGGTGGAGTATTGTCTTCAGACGACATTTTTAAAGCGCGCGGTGTGCCACTGACTGTAACTAGGCAACGGTGATTGACAGCGACATGCAGTGCATATGCAGACAGGGGCCGGGCTAGAGGAGAGGAGAGGAGAGGAGAGGAGACAGCGACTTTTGCTGTCTTTTCCTGTGTTTTATTTCATTCATTATTGTTAAATTCTGTGTTGAGGTTTGTGTGACAGACCTTTATGGGGCATTTGGTTAAATACGGAACAAACCGCGTTCCGTATTGGTTCAATACGGAACGCATCTTTTAATTGTCCAATACGGAACGATTCCGTATTATACGGAACGGGTGGCAACCCTAGTTGTGGAACTTGTTGCTAGTTAGTGAGACGAAATGGCACAGTCCCAAATTGCAAAGAGGAAACTTGATGCTGAAAAAGGGGCATCTATACTATAATTTTGCGAATGTCTGAGTGAGTGAGTGAGTGTCTGTCTGTCTGAAACAGCGTTTCTCCTCGGTGGCTGGAGCAATTGATCTGAAATCGCATCACCATCAGCATATGAACACACCTAACATAACTGTGAAGCCCGTTTGTCACTTTCACAAATCATATGCTGTATATTAGCATTTTTATGGTGTATCTACTATCTATTCTGCATCTAGCATGAGGCACATCTATTCTGCATCTAGCATGAGGCAACATGTTTAACCAGCTCTCTCTGTGTGTGTGTGTGTGTGTGTGTGTGTGTGTGTGTGTGTGTGTGTGTGTGTGTGTGTGTGTGTGTGTGTGTGTGTGTGTGTGTGTGTGTGTGTGTGTGTGTGTGTGTGTGTGTGTGTGTGTGTGTGTGTGTGTGTGTGTGTGTGTGTGTGTGTGTGTGTGTGTGTGTGTGTGTGTGTGTGTGTGTGTGTGTGTGTGTGTGTGTGTGTGTGTGTGTAGGCAGGCAGGCAGGCAGGCAGGCAGGCAGGCAGGCAGGCAGGCAGGCAGGCAGGCAGGCAGGCAGGCGGGTGTGTGCGCAGGCGGGTGGGTGGGTGGGCTGGGGGGGGGGGGGGTTAGCCATTAAATGAAACGGGTATTTCTTACATTGATGCTCCTACATATTATCATGCAAGCACCAGTTAAAGTTACTTTCCATCCCTCATATACTGTATGCACAGTGCACATCCCATAACCCACACACTGCACATCATTTTGGAGCTCATATCTTTGAACGGGTAAGGGCTAGTTTAACTAATTTACAAAAATGTCAAAAGTTAAGTTATAACTTGTTTTCACATAGAACCGCCATCTTGGAAATATGAAGATTAGGGTTCCAGACACACCCAATCAGAATGATAAGCATTCCAACATTGTATTGGCCAAAAAAACATGAAATAGACACCAAGATTGCATTTCTAGCTCATCTGGTTCAAATGTTACAACCCGTTTTTGGTGGCAGCCATATTGGATTTGGCTATGGCGACCCCGAAGGTTGCCGGCAAGGGCGCCCTTGCTAAATAATTAGAGCATGCCCGGGACTACATCTGGGCCAAATTTGGTGCTTTTAAGATTGATTAGCGTGAAAATATCCATAAGGCCTGTAACTATTGCTGAAATATATGTCCATATAGGTGATTATGCTAATTAAATCTAATAATGATAATTATGAAAATTGCTCAACATATGCAAGTTAGCATCCGGCAGTCTTTACATGCTGGGGACTCATACTCACCATTTCTAACATAAAACTTTGTGGTACTCAAAATGTCCGGGTTCACATTCTGGCTACTAGACTAGAAGTCAATAGGACAGTGAATAAATGGCCAACCTTTTTTGGAGCTGTGTGAAACACAGGCTCCCTATACGTGGCTGTGTGGGTCTGTGTGTCTGTCTGTGTGTGTGTCTGTGTGTATGTAGCCTGAACTTCCTAAACTTCGGCACGCCACTAGTCCCACAGTTTTGCCACCAAACACTCGCGCCATATGTCAAATCGACCGGCTTACTCGGGAATCGTGGGCTATTACTTTTCTAAGAGAAAGGTTCTATAGTTTAATTGATATTAATTTATTAGTGAATTAATTTTCCCCATTGACTTAGAATGGGAATCGCAAAAACTCACATTCAATTATTTGTCTCTCGCAAACCACAGGGGCTACAGTTTCAAGACTTGGAGAGGAGGTTCATAATGATTTCAAGGATTAAATAAAAAATAATTGTGTCATTTGGCCTCATGGTGGCGCTATAACACCCCACTTTACGTTTTGGCCTGTAACTCTTGAACCGTAGGTCGGAAAATTAAAAATAGTTTTTCCCTGGATTCCTTGGGTCATGACGCATCTCCCCATATAGGCCACGCCCATTTGCGCCATGATAGATTTTCCGCCATCTTGAATTTTCTCCAAAACACACTTTTTGCTCCTTTTCCTACATATTTTCTTCAAATGTCACAAAAATCGGTACACATGATCCACACACACACACACACACACACACACACACACACACACACACACACACACACACACACACACAAGCTCCACTTCACACAGGTGTGATTTTTTGCATTGTTTCCGGCAGAGGAGACCTTTCATGACCAAACTAATAGATGAAACAGAAATAAAAAGTACGGCATGACATCACAGGTTCAACCCTATTCCCTGAGCTTTTGGGCCTGTGGGTCCCTGACTAATAGAAAAAAAGTCATTTTGGGGGTGAACTAAACCTTTAAGAGGGATAAGCAAAGAGGTCATTCATGGTGCCAGTTCAGTCCACTTTAACCACTTACTTTAGGTGTGCTCATTGGTCAGCTGTTATACTGTATAACCCTTTGGGAAGATATGGCCTTAGCTGGTATTGATTTGTCAGCTGCCATATCAGGTAATACAGCAGCTATCGGTTTATCACCCACTCGGTCCTTTAATCACTTCTCTTAAGCAGGTCAAATAAAGCCTTAGCATGTACTAAAATATTCTCAATGGCTTGACTGACCTTCTTTTTTTGTTTCTGTAGGTTGTGGCGTGTCCCTTCCTGAGGGACAAGAGGAAGAATGTAACCACAGTGCTGCAGCCCTGTCAGGTGTTCTACAAAAGCACCCAGACACCCACCTCCCCTCAAGCTTTGGAGGTTTGCATCAACACCCTTTCACTGAAGGTAAGCATTCATTTATCTAAATTCTTATGAACTGTTCAGTTCGTATTCTATTCAGGGACATTCAGCAAGCAGATTTCCTTCAACAGTCAAGTGAATTATTGAGAATGACTTCATGATGATTATTTAGTCATCATTATTTTGCCTTTTTTGACCGGCGGTATACCGCTCCATAGCATGGCCGTGTGTGTATGTGTGTCTGTAGCCTGAGTATCCGTGTATGTATGTACGTACAGTATGTATGTATGTATGTGTGTCTGTAGCCTGAGTACCACTGGGTGCTGTTGAGTCTAGCCCGAGCATCAACTGCAAACACACACACACACACACACACACACACACACACACACACACACACACACACACACACACACACACACACACACATCATACGCACACACACCTGGGTGAGCAACACACACACACACACACACACACACACACACACACACACACACACACACACACACAGTAGTGCTGTTGCGCAGCCTCCACGACCACCGCTCAGTTCACACGTGTATGTGATTTATTTTGTTTTAATTTTGCGTTAAAACTCAATCTCAAAGTTCACAGACAAATTCTGTGAGCAGTGTCAACCAAGCCCTGACCAGCCTGTATGTGCAATACGCCTTCAACCTCTCCATTTCCAGGTATCTCCCATCATCATCAACACAGTTATCACCATCCAGTCTGTGCTGACGCCTGCTGCAGAGACACCACAGGAGCTAGACAGCCCCATACCCCCTGAGTTATGGGAGCGAAGGACCTGGAAGGACCTCAAGCTATGGTTCCTGGAGGAGGAAGGGGATGAGGACGCGCAGTCAATGGTCCCACTGATACCACAGGGAGAGTCACTACAGGTAATACAAGTAACACTCCCTGAAGTCGAGTAGCGACCGTAGGGGGTACCAGCTATTTTTCCTATTTTGACGTATCTTTTCAAGTCACACACAAACACACACATACACCCTTCACATACACAGCAAGTTAAAAATATGATTATTTTGGAGGTCGCGGCCTGAAAAGGTTGAGAGCCACTGGATTAGCGGAGAAGATTCCATTCACTGTACTGTCTGTCCCTGCAGGTAGCCATCAACTCTATCTGCCTGACCCTTGAGGCAGGGGTCGGGCACCGCACTGTCCCCATGCTTCTGGCCAAGTCCTCTTTCCATGGAGACGTCAAGAACTGGAGCACGCTTATTAGCATGCACAGTCAGCTCAATCTGGAGGTACAGTAATTTACACCCCCAATATATTAATATTGCAATTATACAGTTACCAACTAAATAAAAGGTGTAATACAAATGTATTCATATTGTAGGGCAAATTGCTCTCAAAATAAAAACCTTTTCAGAGTGTTATCTCTTTATCCCTGGAAATACATGTGGTCATTTCTCAGACGAGAGACTAAAGGGCCATTTATAGTTACGGATGGATGATTTTGTGTACGTTTGGGGTTGAGGAGGAACTTACGGTAATTGCGTCTACATGCATAGTTCCGTCCGTTCTCTGTGTTATATACGGTTCAATTACATACTGTATCCAATAGATGGCACCCAAATGCATCTTCCCAATGAGCAAACATGTTGATAGGCATCGGCGATTACATGCATTAAGTAAATAGCCTACAGCCGTGCTGTGCGTTCTTTCAATGGCATCGTACTCTATTTTCACTCCATAGTTGATGTCCCTGCACGCCGTCGCCGTCGGAAAATGCTGTTATTAAGCCTATTATTAATATTATTATTTGGATAAAGTAGAACAATATTTAAAACCAATCATAATCATTTAAAATGGTATCATGATCTGACACTGTCACTTTGCTGCTTCCGCGTTCTGCCTCCGCTGCTGCTGTGTGCACTGCAGTTGTACAAGTGGCAACAGGTCTGCGTCCTGAACGGCTTGTTCACTGTTCAGCGTTACTTTGTGATTTATTTATTTTTTACTTCCTCCTACTACGAAATGGATACCAGAAAAAAAGACGAAACATTTCTCCCTCTACTGCCCCCACGGTTGACAAAAGTTCGCCACGGGTACTTCATGTGTACGTACGTTTTTATCGGTTTTAATCCGTTAGGTTGAGTGTTGTCCGTAACGTTACGGACAGAGACAATTACGTCCGGAGCTACGGGGAGACCGGATCAAAGTACTCTCCGTCTCCGTTCGTTATGTATCCCCGCGTTGTTTATGTACTACTATGCATGGTACTTAACAGGGACTTTGACCTGTTGATTCAACCAGTCACCAGAACCGTTGAGGTGACTCTGTGTCAGACACTTTGAGAACCACTCCTCTTTAAACAACAAAAGTCTCAACAACAGACCAAAACATAACTACTAGTACGACGCCCTAAGGGCGAGAAGCGACACATATAAACAATAAACCTAACCTGTCTGTAATGATGCCCATGCAGGGCTTTTACCTACCCATACGTAACACACTTGAACATTGTTAAATAGACAGTTGTGTTTTGTACTTTCCTGGTAGGTTCACTACTACAATGAGATGATGGGAGTGTGGGAGCCACTCCTGGAACCATTAGAAGAGACAGAGAAAAGAGACATCTTTAGACCCTGGACTCTAGGACTGAAGGTACACACATTCACGCACACACATGCGTGCGCGTGCCTTAACCTTCACCTTCACTCTATAAACCTCTTTCTTTATTTGTTAAAACATATGTTGATTATCACATTCATCTCCAGGTATTAATTAATAAATCCTCCTCTGCCAGGTTCTTTAATTGATTTTACCTTATTTTGAAGACCTTGTGAGGTCACGACGTGACCACAATGTGTAAACACCAATTAAACCAATAGAATAAATGCTGTCTGAGGGACGGCACCATCTTTTAGAATGTCCATGTTAGTAGTCTTTAAAAGCTCATTTAGAGAATGTAGCCCATGTCAGAAACACACAGACTTAACTCTCTTTGCACCATTGCGTTGTAACGTCCTTAGATGAAGAAGAAGCCGGTGAAATATACAGCAATGTCGGATGAGGTTGATTTCAACGTTCCAGATTATAAGACAGTGATCACCATCAGCAGCAAGGACCAGCTCAACATCACCCTCTCAAAATGTGGACTGGCCATGCTCGGTATCTTGGGCACGGTAAGGAAACGACTCATACTGTCTCATACTGACTTACAATACCTTAAGGTGGGGCTCGCACTACAAGATAATCAGGAGGATTTTGAGTCGGGAACGTCCCTTTCAACTATCAGGAGGGGTGTTTAAGTTTCTAGCCTGATCAGGATCTGGTGTGAGCAAATATGTTTGATATTTGTCTGGGTGATTACATAACTACTGTATGAGTGGCATGGCAGGGCTGCAGGAGTTTTGTTTAAAAAGAAGACATTTAACATTTCCTGTTAAATTTATATTTGGACATAATTTGGTTTCTGCCCGACAGCAGAGTTAAAGCACTTTAACTCTTGCGTGGAGCATTGTCAAAGCTTTTCTCACATTTAGTCAATGAAAATATCATGTTCTCCACTGTTATCAGTTTTTTATAGTGCATGCGCGCTCACACATGCCATAGTGTCCAACGTGTTTTTGTGTATGTTTTTATCTACTCAGGCATTTGCAGAGGCTGCCAAGCAGTCGACTGAAATCTTCCAGAAGGACGAGGCTCCATTTGTGGTGAAGAACCGTCTTGGCCTGTCAGTGTCTGTTCACTACAGTGAGATGTTCAGCCCTCTCGACAGACAGGCCGTCAACCGCACAGTGGAGCTGCAGGATGGAGAGTGCCTCGACATGGACTACTCTAGAACCGCCACCGACTCTGACCAGTTCTCCGCTATAACCTCCCTTAGTGAAAAGGGCTACTACATACAACCCAGTAAGTTGCGGTGGCACGCACAGTATAGCAGCCATGCATGTATGCTTGTGCACACATTTGCACGCACGTGAGACCAGTGGTTCTCTTTTCAGGCCGCGACTCCCAAAATAATCATATTAATTGGGACTACCCCCCCCCCAACAAGCACTAAGTTGAGGCATTACATTTTGTATTACATGGTTCTATTGTGAAAATAGCAGGTCTACATGCTCGCGTTGCGAGGCGTTGTGAGCATGTCGACCGGCAAATTATTGCCTCTAATATTTGACAATTTGGCCAATGTTTAATTTTTCATTTTAGAGGTATTAAAAAGTCCATAAATTGTCACTTTAGAAATGTGCAGATACCTTCTGTATACTTATACTGTATGTTGGTTTGTTTGCTGTTGAGTGAGAAAACAATGTTTCACATTAAGCTAATCATCTGGGGACACCCCAAAATAATTTGGGGACCCCCCCCCCTGACCCACAGGTTGAGAACCACTGGTCTACCTACTGTTGCTGACTGCCTGTCATATTAATCACAAAGAAAACCCTATAAACCCTGCTCCACACTAAAACACATCTACAGTATCTATCCTCTTATCCCCTGTGTTCTACCCAGCTCCAGTAGGCCACACATCGACCAGTAACATCCCACTGATCAAGGTTGGCCGGGGGATGTACAGTGTGATGCACATTGATTCGCGGGTCACTAGTTTCCTGGTGTGTCAAATCTACTCTGTGGATGGAAGCAAGTACATCAAGATCCGCTCTCCCTTCCAGGTAAAATACGGGTACTAGGGTTTCTGGTTGCCATTTTTTCTTGCCGACCAACTCCAGCCAACGTGTGTGTGTGTTTGCTGAGAGTGTGCAGCTTTTCTTTCCAACACTTCACTTTAGGAAACTTTATCTTGCGAGAAATTATAGAAAGTTGTCAGGACAGATGATTGATAAGTCTACAAGCTATCTATAGATCTACAATGTATCATGTGGTGTAGGCTCGTAGATGTGCTCATTTTGGTACACAATACTGTGATACTACAGAGCATAAACCAACGTGACTTTAGCATGTTTCTCATTTCAATCTTTAGTCTATAATCAGCTTCATTGTTCGCTACTGTCATGTTTATTGTTTCATGATGCCAAGGAAGAAACTTGCCTGCATTGTTTCAACAATCCATCACTTTGTTCCAGTAAAGCTCTCTCTGTGACATATTGTTGTCGGTTCCAAAGTTTGAGGCTTTTACAGGTTTTAGCAGCTCGCTCTTTGTAACAAATTAATGAAAGATGTCATTTTGTGAAATGTTGTAAAACTTTGAGCAGCGATATGAGTATATCTCACGATGACGCCTTGGCTGGCTGTATCCATCATGGTAGCTACTGCTGTGATTCAGCCTTTGTTTGACTGTGTTGTGTTTTTTGCACGGCGCAGGAGGGCAGTAAGCTATTAGGCAGCAGGCTCGGAAAAACACATTGACGATTCGCTAGATAATGTATGCTCTTATAAATAAAACCTGAAATATGATGATATTTAAAAAAATATGAATTCATTTCTTAAATCCATCCAGCCGATGGACGGAAATATACTTAACGGTCAATTAAGATTTTAAGCGGCCGGCATATATCAGCTAATGCAGGGGTCTTCAACAGGGGGTCCACGACCCCTAGGGGGTCTGCGGGGATACTGCAAAATTGTTGTAAACTTTTTTTGTCTTTAAGTTTAAATATAAAAAACTTGATGCTGTCTCCTTTGAATAGCCTGTATACATGATTATTGTGCAATTGACATATTGTTAGTGATAGAATGATAGTATTGACATTGGTTCTCAGTTAATAAGGTATGTTGGTAATGGCAGTGGTACGGACACTTGTACTGTACATGCATGTTTAAAATAATAGCATGAATCTATTATTTTAATAGCAGACTATTGAATGCACAATAACATGGTATATTTATACGCATGAAACACGATTGTATACATAAATATACAAAATATGTTGTAGCCCCACCCTACAAGGTAGGGGGTCCCTGCTCCATCTCCCCATCGGTTTGGGGGTCCCTGGCCTGAAAACATTGAATCCCCATGAGCTAATGGAAACCTTGATGGGTACATGCCCAAGCCACCTGCATCCTTCTGTTCTTACAGACACTGAGCAAATAACTGCAATCTCTCTCTCTTTCCCTCTCTTCCTGTCTCTGTTTTTCCACCACAGATCATCAATCACTTTTCTATCCCCTTCAAAGTGTATGTAGGATCCAGATGTCTGGGTATATCTCATCCCAATGACGAATACTGTGTGCCGCTGGATTTATATAGGTGAGGAAATCACAAACTGCACACATCACATATTTAGGTCATGTGTCCTGTGCAACTTCAAAGCCTAAAAGCCAAACAGAAATGTAATTATCAACGACAAAAAAACAATTAAATCGTTAATCACAATTATTTGAGTGACAATTAATCGTCAAGTAAAATGTCATAATCGTGACAGCCCTAGCCATAAAGGACAACACAAATAATTCTGATTCTGATGCCTTCACCGTCTATCCTATGCTGCCCTCTGCAGGGCCCAGCTGAGCTTGCAGCCAGTAACAGAGGAGGATGAAGGCCGTCAGGTGGAGGAGTTTGAGTGTTCCGAGGGTTTCAGCTACGAGGACGTCAGCGTCCAGGAGCCCGTCCCGTGCCTTCAACAGAGCTGCCGTCGCCGTGGAGAAAAGGGAGGCATGCTGACGGTCAATATTGTGCCGCTGAAGGACACAGTGACGTCCCAACACACAGGAGGCGTTGGGGAGAATTTTGACGCACCCTACATCATCCACCTTTGGCCATCCGTCCTGCTGCGTAATCTGCTGCCTTACTCCATTACCTACAAACTGCAGGTAGGATAGAATCCTAGAATCGGGACAGTAAAGCCTTAGTTGCTCACTGTAAATCGCTCTGGGTTACGAGTGTTGTGGCTTTTGACGATTTACCACATTGGTAATTATGTAGCGGAAATCACAAATACTTGCATAACAGCCTTACATGAAGCACTATATCACTGTGAGAAATAAGTTTGTCTCTGCTGATTGGTCAACAGGACAGTGGTGACGTCGCCCCCGAGGCCACTCTGAACCCAGGCCACTCTGCCCAGCTGCACACTGCCGTCATGGACCAGTCTAGTCTCGCTCTCCGCCTCCTCGACTACTTCGAACAGAATTGGTCTGCTGAATACAGGTCACTTTCAACTTCACTAAACTTTGTCATATCACACGTTTACACCAGGTTAATTATTGCATTATTTCATATAAGCTTCCCATGAATGTCAGTTAAGTTTAACATTTGAGTAATTCTTTTTTACATAAAGTGTGTAATTAGGCCTGGGGCGGTATCGACATTTTGTTACCGCGATTACCGTCTTCCCATTTACCGTCGGTACTGCGGTAATTACCGCACCCCCGTATCTATTAATTAAGGTTCCGCGATAAGCCAAAATATTGAAATCATCTTCCCAAAAGTCGCCTCTCGAGTCTCCACAGCCTGACTGCCCGAGTTATACTTCTCCGTACAGCACAGCGGGTATGGCTTTGAAAGGAGCAGATCTACAAGCTCACAACACATCGCATCCGCGACGCGTTCTGAGCTTTTAGATCTGCACTGTCGGGTTACCATAGTAACGTAGGCTAGCTACTTAGCTTTTCAGACACAAACAGCTGTGTGAACAAACCAGAAGAGGACGGGTAGTCAGATCATGTACAGTGATTCTGTAAACTCACGTCACGTCTCAACTCTCAAATCGCAGTGATTGAGTGCTGCTATATACAGGTTTTAGTTACAAGACTTGACAGAAAAGGTTATAAAATCTCCGACGCGCCGCCGGGCACAACGTGCGACGGAGTGGAAAAAGTAAAACAGTTTCGGTTTTAGTCCACGCGGCCCGCGCTCCGCCAGTAATCCGTATGAATAAAAAAAGATATGCCACAACACAAGGTATGTATTAACATCCTTGTGTCGTGTGGATTACAAAGAAAGTTTACGCTGCTCTGTACTCCTCTACGCAGGCTCCCCTGTGTAGGTCTGACTGTCTGTGTCTCTGAGAGTGAGAGTGACGTATTGGCTTCCAAACTGTGGTACACGGCCCAGAGCAGAGCGGCATGGAGCGCATGCGGTCCTCGCTTCTCCCCTGTTTTAAAACTCGCTGGTTTTCCAATAAAAAATAGACCTTTTTTTGTCTTTTTTTACCGCGGTAAGCACACTGACACCGCGGTAGACCTCGGTTTACCGCGGTACGGCGGTACGGCGGTTACCGTGTCCAACCCTATGTGTAATAAACCTTTTGTCTCATACCTTTATAAAATAGTATTTCTTATTACAGTATACTTGCAGTACTTGCTGTGTGTTACTGTCTTACTGTCTGTCCCTTTTGTTGTCTGCATTTCCTGAACTAACCTGTACAGAATCTTACCACCTTTGTAACTAAAACATTTCCCTTTTGTTTAAAATGTGCATTTTCTTTTACTTGTTTTGTTTAAACTAAAAGTGGGTTTTGCTTTATCTTTTTCCTTTTCCGTTGTTTATAGTGAAATGACTTATTAATGAACTACTACTGTACCATCCCATTACAGTCTCCGCAGGGATCAGGAGGAGATCACCTTCACCGTGTTCAAGTCTGAACGCGATGACGAGGACGGAGAGAGTGGCGGGACGGAGACAAAGAGGGCAGAGCTGGACATAGCGGTGCATGTCCAATATGACCCGGGACAAACCGTGGTGGCCATTCATTCACCTTACTGGATGGAGAACAAGACGGGGCGGTTGCTGCAGTACAAGGCTGATGATATCCATCGCAAACACCCCCTGGACTATGACCTGCCACTGCTCTTCTCCTTCAAGCCACGGAACTTCCTGCAAAACAACAAAGTAACCACCCCCCCCCCCCCCAAATAATCATATTTTAACTGGGGAACCCCCCCACCCTGATGAGCACTATGAGTTCAGGCATAACATTTTGTATAACACGGTTCTATTGTGAAAATAGCACATCTACATGCTCACAACGCCTCGCGTTGTGAGGCGTTGTGAGCATGTAGATCTGCTATTTTCACAATTTCTGCCTCTGATATTTGACAATTTGGCCAATGTTTAATTTGTCATTTTAGAGGTATTAAAAAGTCCTTCAATTGTCACTTTAGAAATGTGCAGATACCCTCTATACACTTAAACTTTATGCTGGTTTGTTTACTGTTGAGAGAGAGAAACGATGTTGCACATGAAGTTAATCATTTGGGGACCCCGCCAAAATAATCTGGGGACCCCCTGGGCGTCACGACCCACAGGTTGAGAACCACTGATTTACATGTGAAAGATCTATTAATCTATTAATTTAAACCACAATATAGTTTTTGTTTGCTTTACCCGCCCCTCATCTGTTGTGTCTGCCATCTCTTTTGTTTGGCATTCTTCTGAACAGTGTGTTACCACATGACCTCTTGTGTGCTCAATTCCGAATGCATTGTGATCAATCCTTCAGGTGCGTCTGATGATCTCAGACAGTGAGCTTTCAGAAGAATTCTCCCTGGATACTGTCGGTAGTTATGGAGATACGAAATGTAAAGGCAAATACAAAGATTACCAGGTAAGGTTTTGTCGAGGACAGTGGCCTTTAAACTTTCTCTGTCTGTCCGTCCCGGGCATAACTTGTGCGCCGCCTGACCGATTGTCTTCCAACTCGGCTTAACAACTGTTTGACTGAGTTTGGTGTCACAATTTTGTGCCGCTGCATCAAAGTATTTATGTGGGCACCGCCTTCCCTAATTGGCTGAGCTTACGTCACGTTTGTACCCCCTTCGCCAATATAATTGGGCCAATAATATATAAGCCCTGGAACATGTACTACAACAGGTAAAATAGTATAACACGAACTGATGGGCATTCCTCAACTTGCATTGTTACTGTTCCGTATGGCGCCTGAGTAGGCCAGTGCCATTCAGGCATCGGTCTAGTTTTCCCAAGTACAAGTTTAGTAGGGCATATACAGTATAATGTAGCAATGCAAGTGTTGTGACCTGGTATTTACTTTTTGCTCCCCTCCACACATCAGGTTGGAGTGAAGATCGACACCAGTAGCTTCAGCCTGACTCGCATTGTGACCTTCATGCCATTCTACCTGCTGGTCAACAGAACCAAACACACCATCTTGATCAATGAGCAGGGACTGGACAACTGGACGAAGGTTAATCCTGAACAGGTCAGAACTATACACGTGATTTTACATTTAGCAATTTAGGCATTTAGCAGACGCTGTTATCCAGAGCGACTTAACAATAAGCAAGGTAAACACATACATCCTCAGCAAACTAGGTTCACAGGTAAACCAAGAACCTAGCTCCTGTCTAATGATCATCTGTACATTGAAAATAAAGTGCATGTAAATTATATTTTTAACATTGTGGTCAAGAAAAACAAGCATATGTAATCCAAATAGGACATCCACGTTAGTGAAACTTGTCTTTGCTAGTTCGTGGACTTCTCGTCTGAAGAATTGATGAACCCCCTAGCAATAAGAGGGTATTGTCGGAGGAAAAACACTTGTTTTCAGTGCTAAAGTTTTGCCTTTGACTTTTTAATTAACTTACCGCCTCTCCCGATAGTCCAGAGAAAATCCCTATGTTCCTCTCTGCCGGGCCCGGTAATCCTGAGACTTTAACACATATGGTGCCAACCCCGAGTTTCCAGAGTTTGTATTGGTAACACCGCTGTGCCAACCCCGAGTTTCCCGAGTTTGGGCCGTTTTTGAAGAAAAAGAAAAACATTTTTTCAATTTTATTTTTTCAAAAATGTTTTTTGGACCTCCAGAAATGTGAAATGTGTTGTTGGTGATCGCAATCGCGAAATTGCATGTTTAACCCCCATACCAATCCATTCTTTCAAACATGGCAGCCATGTTTGTTTACATCTGAAGAAAACATAATGGCTGATAAATCATGAATGCCTGAACGGATTTCCAAGCGGATTCTTTTGTTTGAAAGCTGTGAACAGTGGGCACACACGTGGTGCATCATCTAGGCATGGGCGTGCACGATCCGTGCACTATAAATTACATGGAAGTCTATGGAGACCATGGCATAAAGGGACATTGAAGAGAAAAAATCATGGCACCAAAAAAGTTAATATGCTTTAATCGCTCTAAAACATTTAAAAAGAAATCAGGCTTTAATCGCTTCCGTATCCGGCTTGATCAGTTTCCGTATCCGGTTGGGGCGGGACCATGGCGCAGCTACTGTTAGCTTCCATGTAAACAGTAGCAGAGGGTGCTCGGCGATGGAAGCGTATTTTTTCGATGGGATTTTTTCATTTGAAAGCTTTGATCGGGTGTACACATGCCTGTTGGACTTAGATATGAGATATTGTTGTTTTCGCATAAGCAAGTTTACCATTAATAATTTACTGATCTTATTTGATTTAATCTTCAGTCAGTCCTTCCATTCTGGCCTGAGAAAGATACCAAGCGCCTGAACATCAAGGTTGAAGGTTGTGACTGTCCTCCTCGGATCATAGACTTCACACGGACAGAGAACTGCTTATTGCTGCCCCTGGACAAGACTGTGAGTGGAAGAGTGCCCATATACTGTACACACTTCAAGCACACGTGACAGCAAATGTTTCAGTCACATACTGTTTGAATTAAAAATAGATCATGTGTGATTAAATAATAAGACAAACATAGGTGTCCAAAATATCATACATTCCAGGTTCTAACTATATTATTTCATGATTAGATTGATTGGCTACTGTCTGTTATAGAATGAGATTGCAGTATGTGTACTCAAAACAGTTTTCAGCATTTCTTGATAAACTTGGGCATGCAGACTCATTAGTCTCATTGGTCTCTATTTTCCAGCTGGGCGGGATCACAGTGGATGTGAACATTTCGGAGCACTCTACTGTGATTCGGTTCTCTGACTACCATGATGGTGCAGCTCCCTTCCTCATCATCAACCACACCAAGGACCAGCCTCTGCAGTTCTACCAGAGGTGAGAGACAGAGCAGGGGAGGGGAGGTTGAGGAAGGACATAGAATCTGTACACTGGTTAAGCTCCATAAATGTATTGCTGGTCGAGGAGATTGAGGACCCACGGGGGTTAGTTCTAATATTCTGCTATACAGAGGGGGTGTCTTCATTATATCACATTATTAATCAGCAGTTAACCAAGTAGATGTTAAATCATTTAGACCTGAGGTCTAAATGGGTTTGTATAACACCTGAAAGACGAAGATATCGGTTTAACCCATTTAGGCCTGACCTAAGTTTTGTGAAAAACTTCAAATATTATTCAAAAATTACAAAAACAAATATATTGCAATATACTGTACAGGTACTGTACTACACAAAAATTTGTTCCCGGCCTGAATGGCAGATGTAAAATAACAGGATCAAGATGAGGGGAACTTGGTTGAAAGGAAACTGAAACTGTATGAGTTAACCGAACTGCAAAATATATCAATGGATAAATGCTTGCCTACTCTGTTTTGTTATGCACCTGTATGTTGTGTATTTTATTGTCATTGCACTCTCCTTGTGTGGTTTTATTGTTAGTTATTGTCATTATTAGTGCATGGTATTTTTTACTTCCCCCAACAACACATTTTAACGTTGTATATATTTAGTTTAATAATGCTGACTGGTTTTATCCATTTGCCATCACTTTATCAGTGTTTACCTAATTTACCTAATTGATATTGATGCCGTTGTGTTTGTTCTTGTACCTTGTGTTGCGGTCCATACAGCGGGCGGAGAAACTCGTCTGGGTTTGTGCCTGATGAGCTGCTCGACCTCTCCTTCTCATTGGAGGAGGACAGGTAGAAAATAATGACACTCAGATAGGGAGGGAGACAGAGAGAGAGAGAGAACAGTGGATGGACGAAGGAAGAAGAGTGAGGACAGTTAGTGCAGTGTGTGAGGTTATGCAATGAAACACAATTTCAAAAGGTCTATGCAGGCAGGGGCGTCACAAGGGGGGGAAAAGTGGGACTGAGTTACTAGGGCCCAAGGTGGAGGGGCCTTAAGTATTTTATACTCTAGCTATTGAAAAATAGCAGATATACAAGCTCACAGCGCGCTTGTAGATCTGAAGAAGATGGGAAGTCAGAGGAGTGAGGGCCCTAATACATCACATACATTATTGGACGTAGGCACTAGGCAGTTAGAGAGTAGAATTTGTCTAAATGTAAAGAGTTGAAGGGAGACAAAGTCTGACTAAAGTTAACATAGTGAGTGGAAAAGGAGATGGAGGATAAGAGTAGGGGGTATCCTGCTGTACCAGAGGCTACAGTTTCAGGACATGTCTAGGTCCCTGGTATTGAATGAGCTACTGTACAGTATATACATAAAGTATGTGCTGTTTCAGTGAGATAACTTATTCCACCTACAGTACCATGCCTAGCTGCTTGCTCATGTGCGCCTCATGACCCTCACTGTCATGAAACTGCAGCCACTGATACAACAGGAACTTGGTGAAACGCAGAGAGTTACAGATAGCAAAGGGAGGAAAGCACAGGAGAAATCTGACCAAATTATGTACAGTAAGTGAAGTACAGAGTATTGTCAGAGCTAAGATTCCTAGTATCTACAGGTATGGAGACATCATTGCTTTAGCTGAGACTTGGTTGGGCTGTCTAATCTGCTCCTTATTATTCCCGCAATGAGTACACAAGCACACAAGCCTTTGACATGGTCATACCGCTTGACATCATTGTTAATCATAGATTACATAATACGTGTGTGTGTGTGTGTGTGTGTGTGTGTGTGTGTGTGTGTGTGTGTGTGTGCGTGCGCCTCAGGAAGTGACTTAACACAGCTCGAAGGTAGGGCCTTTCTGTGGTGAGTTTGCATGTTCTCCCCGGCATAGGCCCTCACACAAAAACATGCAGTAGTCCTAGTTCCTATACTACCTCCCCCTAGCCAGCCGGGTGCTCCCCAATGTCCCCTGGCGTGGCAGGGGGAGAGCGGAAACCAGGACTACAGGTTAGGTAGTCACTGGGTGAGAAAAATGGGTTACAAAAACTGTGGGATAAAAAACATTTAAAAAAAAAAGGAGCAGTTTAGACACTCATTACTGTGACCTTTGACCTACTGTCAAGTGTTCTTTGCTTTTACTACTGATAGTTTTGGCTGCAGCCGATTGGAGGGGATTCTGCCAGTAGAATCAGTTAGTTCTCTTGCTTCTGTACTGTTTCTCCGTCCAATGGGATAAGGCGTCCGACATCTGCTTAACCAGTGCTTGTTCTAACTCTTGCATCCCCAGTTCCTATTCTTTTCTGTTACAGCTTCTCAAAGCATGAATTGAAATCAGAATCAGAATGAACTTGCATTTGTAACTTTTTCCTCTTGGTTGAAAGGAGAGGCTTTCGGTGGTTCCATCAATGTAGCGTCATTTCTGCTGTTGTATCGTCGGACTGTTCCTGTCTGTTTATGGGAATCTTAGGTTTACACTGTGGAATGTCAAACGTGTTCTTCTTCGGATTCTGCTGTCCTACAGTAGATACTTGGTGGCTGGGCATTACCGGTACATGTTTTCATTGTTGCTGTTTGTCTGTTTACTGCTCCTGGGTTCATAATGGTAGTACCCTATACCTATTCTGATCTAATTTATTATTGGCATTGGCATTTTTGTGCATGCATGCAGCTCGCAAAAGGAGACAGAGAAGGAGGAGCTGGAGCCAGGTAAAGCTGTGTACTACACCTGGACTGAGCCCACTGGGTCTAGAGAGCTACGCTGGACATGTGGACGTTACCATGGCAAACTGAAGAGTGAGGAGGTATCCACCAATGTCTGCGTAGCGATATCCAGACTCCCACACACCTATTCATCAATATATGGCAGATAATTTGCTTCTTTCGTTGAATCAAATCCATAAATGTAAATTGCCCATTGGGAATACATGCCCCTCCGGTTATGCAATACCCGTTTTAGTAGTACCGTTGTCAGAGAACTTAGTGCAGTGCTCATTATCGTGTGTGTGTGTGTGTGTGTGTGTGTGTGTGTGTGTGTGTGTGTGTTATAGGACTTACATTTGGACATGAATAAAGAGGGACAACTTTTCCTGATCTCCTTCTATGAAGGTACTGCATAAGACTCTTTTTACTGTATGCATATCATTCACTAAACATTTGCATCGAATTCAATGTCTGTGTGTTTTGTTGTTTCGCCATAATTCAAAGGGTTCATTTTAAAGTGCATTTTCAGGTCAAGTCGTTCACTACTCGGTCATCCCTACTACTGTGCATAGAGTAAGGGAGGGGTCGCTCTTACTGTGCTTCTTTTTATTTTTTTACATGGCGTTTTGATTCATAATTATTTGGTTTGACTGTCGCTCCTGCAGGTCTCCAACGGGTGGTGCTCTTTACAGAAGAGCGTCGGATCTTCAAGCTAATATCCGATAGTGAGAAAGCTCAGCTGGCCGAGCAGGAAATTATTCTGTCTCTCCAAGACGTAGGGGTGTCTCTGGTGAACAACACTACCGGCCAGGAGGTCTCTTTCATTGGGATTACAAGGTACACAAAAACACAAGGTGCTTTTCAAATGTTTCCAGGCCAAGGACCCCAAATAGCCATAGCGCCTGGTTGCATGCGCCCTTTTCTAAAATGATGACCGAAACAAACTACTGTAACTGTCTTTTTCCTCAGTTCTGATGTGGTGTGGGAATCCAAGCCGAAGAAGAGGTCCAGATGGAAGCCACTGAGTGTTAAAGACACAGAGATGCTGGAACCCCGCTACAGAGAGTATCTGGACAGTGAGCCCATAGACCACGGCATAGTGGATTTGGAAAACGGATTCCAGGTTAGAGGATTAAACAGACCCTTTATCAGATTGTGTCACACTAATGTCATGCATGCATGCGTGCGCAGGCAGGTTGCAAAAGTACCCGACCGCTTATAACATGCAATGGAGTGAAAATGGATTCCATCAAACCATCGGCTGCAGTTTGCCTCCCAGTGTGGAGGAAGAACGTGTGTTCTTTCGTGTGTAAGATATTCCCAAGCCACTTGTCATCGAGTGCGGGCACTCGCTTCCTTTGCGTTTTGCTACCGGTAGGGTGTGCCTCATGAGCCTCAAATACAGGACATTGAGTGAACCAAAATGAGCACTCTTCAAAAAGAACTATATCAAACTGCATATGTCTGTGAAGCCTCAGTGTAACAAATAATTGGTCTATATCTTTGTGTGGTATAAATATTATTACCACAGGAGTATGTTTAATTGCCTTAATAGGTTAACAACCCTGTAGTGCAGGTTAACACTACTGACCAGGCATTCAACACTACATATAGTGAGTTACTGTACAGCAGTGATTCCGAAGTGAGACAGAAATAATTAGAACACAAGATTTTAATGATAATATAAAATGTATATTTTCTTTCAAACCTTGACAGTGTGTTTTAACAATGAATGGCAATTTGATCCCAGCCTGAACACGATTGATTATTAAAATAAACACACAGCCGACCCATCTGACCACTTAACTCATTAACTGCTTTACCGCAAGTTTCCCGAGTTATCCCATATGTCCGCGCCGCCACCCCCGAGTTTTCAGAGTTTTGGGCCGTTTTTGAAGTTTTACTTCCTTCAATCTACTAGGCATGATCGCGATCGTGAAATTGCATGTTTGACCCCCATACCAACCCCATCATTCAAACATGGCAGCCATGTTTGTTTACATTTGAAGAAAACATAATGGCTGCTCTATCATGAATGCCTGAACGGATTTCCAAGTGGATTTTTTTGTTTGAAAGCTATGAACAGCGTGCACACACATGGTACATGATCTATGCATGGGCGTGCAATATGAATTACATGGAAGTCTATGGAGACTTGTGGCATCCTGGAACTTCAAAGGTCAGATGGGTGGGCCATGAACGCTTTCATGATTGGGCCCCGATCCTGAAAAGGTTGAAAACCACTTAGAGTATATGGACATTTGACAATACATCCATTTTGTCTCCCAGGTCTCCCTGACTCCCAACGGCATGGACATGAAGATGCTTCAACCAGCAGAAGCTTCTCTCAGGAGGAACTTCCTGCCTGGGGTGAATGTGGAGTACAGCAGTTCCCCACGACAGAGCTCCTACCGTGTCCAAATCAACCGCATACAGGTGAAAACAACAGATAAAGAAACGACTCTGTACAGCAGGGGTCTTCAACCCCTTATTTGAGAGAGATATGAAGCAGGGATCCCCACTACATATCGTATAAAATAGTGTTGCAGATTAACCATGTACATGGATTATTTCTTATACAGTTTAGACTTGACAGCACTATTATCTGTGTAGGTTGGATTAAAGTGTATTTTCATATATTTAACCACTTGAACTGTCAATGCCTACTAGTCTGCTGCTCTTTTCCCTCTACACCAGACCTCTGTGCCAAAAAATAGCTGATCTACATGCTCACAACGCCTTGCAGCGCGAGGTGTTGTGAGCTTGTAGATCAGCTATTTTATTTTTTTTATTAACACTTTTACTTTTACTTTTACTATGCATGTAGAATGCTATGGAAAGGCACAACTTTTGGTCAGATGTAGTGAAAATTACAAAACCTTATCCAGATTCCCCATCTTGTACTATGCCCATCCACATGTTTTCCTCTACTGCATCTTGAATTGGTTTGTATTGTCATTGAACTGAAATAATATCAGATCACACAAATTAGTATGAAATCTAATTGAATTCAAAGACGATTATAAAATATTTACTTTCCACACAGATACAAGGACCTCTTTCTTTTTTTCCTACAGATCCAGAATCAGCTGCCAGGATCCATCTTCCCATACGTCTTCTATCCTGTCAAACTACCCAAGTCCGTCACCATGGACTCGGGTCAGTCCGTCTGCCTCTGATACAACTCTGTTTAGATTCACTATGGATGCTATTTCTTTGTTATACAGTATTTGATGCTTCAGCCAGTGTGTCATTTAAGCTTTCTCTATTTCCTCCAGAGCCCAAACCCCTAACAGATATCTCCATTGTTACCAGAGCGGCAGGACACTCTAACATCTCTCGCATCAAGTAACTGTTTCTTCAACCAATGTTTACACATCTTTCCTTTTCTCTCACACTGTACACACACATCCATATGGACTCTCTCGCTTTCCTTATTTGTATACAAAAAGAAATGCTATTTGTTTAATGCTTCAATCAATATAATAACATGGTCAAAATAGGGACACCTGGTTTAAAGTGGTTTAGTCCGGTTATGGGTTTTATAACTATTTGAACAATGGAAAGCATTAACAACAAACGAAAAGTAATGTTCTAGTCATACAAGGTTTCCACCTAGCAGCTCCAATATGCTTTTTTTTGCTCTATTCTTTTTGATACCTGGGTCAGAGTGGGATCTTATTTCTAATTATCAGGTTACATTTCCCTACCCTTACGCACTATTTCATATTTTAATATACTTTATCAGCAAGGCTTGCATTTCAGCCATATGTTGGAATATGCACACACACACACACACACACACACACACACACACACACACACACACACACACACACACACACACACACACACACACACACACACACACACACAAATTCAGTGTTAATTTAGCCCTGAGAGTTTACAAATGGGCCATTTGGCTCCACACGACATCATACTTGGCTTGAATCGGTGTGTTTTCAAGTAGCCTTGAAAATGATTGCCCATGTGTGCTGTCTACCTCATAGATACTTCAAGGTGTTGATTCAGGAGATGGATTTGAAGCTGGACCTGGGTTTCCTCTACGCCATCCTTGATCTGTTCACACCTGAGCACGTCAGCATCGCCACCTCAGAACAGGAGGTCTGTTGAACACACATCTTTACATGTGTCTTTGCAGGCAGTGTCATTCTTGTGTTCTTAGAACTTTGTCAACATTGTCTGTTTCACAACAAGATAAATAATACAATATTCATAATAAATACATGCTATACTATAATATAAAAGGCACAAGCGTTGTATCAGCTGATACAAAATGATACCGGACGTTTGAAATGATAAGGTTTCTACTGTGTGTGTTTGTGTGTTATTCCACAAGGTGGAGCTGTTTGAAAAGGACATAGAGTATATAAGGGCAGAGTTGGGCCATGTCTCTGCTGCAGACACCTCTCCTATCAGCCTCTATGAGTACTTCCACATATCCCCCATCAAGGTGTGTACTGTATGACTGCATGCATGTGTGCACATGTTTATTTGACTCTATTTCAGTTGTATCCTTTATACAGTATTTCTACTGCAATTATGCAGTAAAATGTATTCATGCTTTAAAAGAAAAGTATTACAAATGCAGACTGTATTAGTGTCCCCTTTAGGCTAGTGGGATTTGATTGTCCCCCAAAATCGTTGTCATTGCCAAACATTGGTACATTTAATAATTGTAATTATATAAAAAAAATATATATATATTTTGGGGTCTTTTTGCCTTTATTGATATAGTAAGTGGAGGCAGACAGGAAACAAGAAGAGAGAGGAAGTGACATATAGCAAAGTTTGTCAGGACCGGTACGAGAACCTGCGATGCGCGGTCAGGCTGCATTAGGAGCCTAGGTGCCTGGACCACTTGACCGGCCGGGACACATTTACTAATTATCAATGTAAGACTGGGATTTGAGCGTGTGGAAAGGGACACTAAAGCCAAACATATTAACCACTAACCTAAAGGGTAATCCCCCCACCCCCCTTTAGCCGGGGGAGATTTTTTGGTCTTGAGGCAGAGGCTCTGAGACACTGTACCCTGTCAGTAATGCTCTTCTGATCCCGTACTTGAGAATGCCTGGGGTAATCATGCCTTGTGCATTTCCAGCTGCACCTGAGTCTCTCTCTGAGTACGGGTGGAGAGGATGGTATGAAGGAGAAGAGAGACAAGGAACTCATCCCCATCCAGTCTCTCAACCTGCTGCTGAAGAGTATAGGAGCCACACTCACTGATGTACAGGATGTTGTCTTCAAGTAGGGACGCCAGTTTGTGTGTGTGTGTGTGTGTGTGTGTGTGTGTGTGTGTGTGTGTGTGTGTGTGTGTGTGTGTGTGTGTGTGTGTGTGTGTGTGTGTGTGTGTGTGTGTGTGTGTGTGTGTGTGTGTGTGTGTGTGTGTGTGTGTGTGTGTGTGTGTGTGTGTGTGTGTGTGTTCGTGTTCTTATTATTCTTTTCACATTCTCATGTGCATCATTTCAAATGATTTGTGTTGCTTTTTCCAGACTGGCCTTCTTTCAGTTGAACTTCCAGTTCTGCACCACCCAGCAGCTCCAGTGGGAGGTTATAGGTCATTACACCAAGCAGGTACAGCACAGAGGATTCGTACACACACAAACACTGGGAACGCTTGTGAATAAGACCCTGCTCTTGTGTACTCTCAGTCCATTCATTACGCGCTACGTAAGGTTCTAAACCTGGATGCCAACTCATGACCCTTCACCTGTGCTATGTGACCCATGGTTGTATTTGCAATATATAAGTGGATATAATCAACTTACCAGTGTCCATGTTTGTATAACGCAGGCCATCAAACAAATGTATGTGTTGGTGCTGGGTCTGGATGTGCTGGGAAACCCCTTTGGTCTGATCAGAGGGCTGTCTGAAGGAGTGGAGGCCTTCTTCTATGAGCCCTATCAGGTACTGTATGACTTTATACTTTATATATATGCTTTTTCTCTTATTTTTTCTTTTTTCATTTTTCATCTTTTTTTCTTTGCTTTTTTAGGTTAAGTTAAAATGTAAATTACCTGTGAATCACATCTAAAGTCTGGAGTATAAGTCCATAGAACGCTTCCCATATGTACTGTAACTGTTGTTGTTTGGGGTTTCCTAGGGAGCCATCCAGGGGCCTGAGGAGTTTGTGGAAGGCATGGCTCTCGGAGTAAAAGCTCTGGTGGGTGGAGCTGTAGGTAAGCACTGGACATGCTTTTATTCATTTCTTCAGCCCTCATCATTATTATAAGGTAGTGTCAGATAAAGAATACTTTATCTGATTAATTAGGAAGAAGATTGAGGTCGAGATCTGGAACTTCATCATAATTAAAGGAGTCATCCAGACCAAAACACATATAGGGTTAAATCTGTCTTTTATCATACCCCTGTATACCTGCTTTAGTCGATTTTTTTCATAGCTGCCCCTTTTGCTAGATTTCGGCTGCCCCTGTTGCTAGATTTTGCAGGCCCTCTCATAACTAACAGAGTGTATAGCCTTTATACTAGTGCGGTTATTTCTTCAGCTTCAAAGTTAGTATCTTTTTATTGGATTGTGTTTACACAACGTCCTGAGACCAACCAAACCGCTGTTTTGACCTCACAGGCACCCTTACTTGTCAAACGGCTTCTGCTCTGCACCAGAGCAGGGAGAGGAGAGGCTAGAAAGGGAGGGGAGGGAGGGGTCGGTTTGACAAGTAAGGGTGCTTGTGAGGTCAAAACAGCGGTTTGGTTGGTCTCAGGACGTTGTGTAAACACAATCCAATAAAAAAATACTAACTTTGAAGCTGAAGAAATAACCGCACTAGTATAAAGGCTATACACTCTGTTAGTTATGAGAGGGCCCGCGAAATCTAGCAACAGGGGCAGCCGAAATCTAGCAACAGGGGCAGCTATGAAAAAAAATGAATAAAGCAGGTATAAAGGGGTATGATAAAAGACAGATTTAACCCTATATGTGTTTTGGTCTGGATGACTCCTTTAAACTAGTAAAAATTTAACATTTTAATTAAAAAAAAGGAGATAGCCACACAAAACACACCTCAACCAAAATGTAAATTTGATTTGGTGTTTAGTTGTTTTTTTCAGCTGTTTGTATGCCAAACTATAGTGCTATACATTGATTCCAGACCATTTTTGACAAAATAGTGCATTTTGAGAGTAAAGTTGAAAATCTTAAGACCTCTTCTCTTCCCTTCCTTTCCAGGGGGCCTAGCCGGTGCAGCCTCCAGGATCACAGGTGCTATGGCAAAGGGTGTCGCTGCCATAACGATGGATGAGGAGTACCAGCAAAAGAGACGGGAGATCATGAACAAACAGCCCAGCAGTCTGAGAGAGGGTCTGTCCAGAGGCGGCAAGGGACTGGTGTCTGTACGTACTGTATGATCAGCAGTATTGACAGGGTTGGATCTATCAATACCAGTGTATACTGACAAAATCCGGACAAAATAATTTTCAGTCTTGGGATTTTTTGGGGCTTTAACCCATGCAAACATCCTGTTACAGCCTGAGTAGCAGGAGGAGCATTGACCATATTCACACAGCAGCCATTTTTCACTTATGTCATACTAGTATAATCAAGTCACTGAGTTGGGGTAACACTTGTTTCTTCTCTCAGGGCTTTGTCAGCGGGATCACAGGAATTGTCACCAAACCTATAAAAGGTATGTGTAGTTTACACCTGTGACCTGTCACACATACAGATTGATGCCGCCTTCAATTTTGTTTCTTCACTGTTCCTGTTTGAAGTTATATGAAAGTTTAAGTCAAGATATTGTAAATAGGTGGGTGCCAGATGGCTCAGCCAGTTGGTGTACAGAAAATATGCTCCTTGTGAGAGCAAGGACTCGGGTTTGAATATTCTGCATGTCTTGTCTTGTCTTGTCTTATATGTCTCTCCTCTCTCTCTCTCTGCTGTTGGTTTCCTGTCCTCTACGCATGAAACATCTGATATGAAATAAAAAGCATAAAATGCCTCTACAAAAAAGAAATGTGTAAATAGGCTGGATAATTATCATGAAGCAGCTTATTGAACAGTGTATTGGTGTAAAGAGAAATAGACTGAGTTGGATTAGGGCTATAGAGGCTCTTTTTGGAATATAGTGTTTTTATTCCACAGGTGCTCAGAAGGAGGGTGCAGTAGGCTTCTTTAAGGGCGTAGGGAAGGGTCTTGTGGGAGCAGTGGCCAGACCTACTGGAGGCATTATCGACATGGCCAGCAGTACCTTCCAAGGGATCAAGAGGTGTGTGTGTGCGTGTGCATGTTACTGCATTGGTTGCACGGTTGGCCTAACAACAAACTAGAACAGGCATCTGGGTGGCCCAGTTCCTGCCTACCACTGTTATGTGGAGACTGGTTTGAATTTGGGGAGGGTGATCCCTGTTGCACTAGTGACTCCTACAGGTTGTCAGGTTGTTCAGCAAATCCACTATTCATTGTGCAGACACTGAGTGTACCTGCGGACTGCGTAGACTACACCAGTAATAAACGTTAGTTTAGAAGTAACTAGAACTGCACTCTGTCGAGGTGCCAACTTGTGCCTTGTCCACAAGTAGGCCAGTACTTGTGCGTCAGCCGTCAGCAGAGCGCGCCATAAGGTGCGCTCACCAATGGCATCACAACTGGCGTTGCCAGTGACACTTCTTATATACTGTACATACATAGTCCAGCATTCCCGGCATCACCGGTCCCTCATTGGCCGTTAATGATGACGTTGCCAGAAATGCTGGTCCCTGAATGAGCTAAGGGCTTAAACAAACACATACGTGGACATACCTAGATACGGGCTTAAACAAACACAGACATACCTACATACGCAGCCGAACGCAGTACTTGCGCGCTCTTAATTTAGACTATAGCCATGTTGTGTGCAAGTAAACTATTTGACTGTATACCCCCTGACCCAATCTCAATAATCTCTTCATTCAACACTGACCTTTTGAACCATGAACCCATGGGTCCTGCGTGTTTCGTATTGAATTGTATACTTGCATCACTAATGTATATAGACTAGTCACACCCAATATAAATATATATGTAGTATAAATTGCTTAGTCTTATGATATGTGTGTGTCTTCTCATTCAGAGCGGCAGAGACTTCACAGGACATTGAGTCTCTGCGTCCTCCTCGCTTCATCCACGAGGACGGGGTCATACGACCATATAAGGAGAGGGAGGGTCTCGGTAGTCAGATGCTTCAGGTAAGACAGGGATATCCCTCTCTCCCATCATTCACCTGGCCACGCTTAAGACTGTGGTAAAAAGATGAATTATGTTTTCTGTTTTTACTACTTCTGACTGCTGTTCCAGTTTGCTGTGACTTAAATGTAGCTTACAGTAGTACCTTGTTCAGTTGTAGAAAAATATTTATTAATTCTATTATATTCCATTTCCATCCTCATATCCTGTCCTCCACACCCCTAGTGTGCTTTCTATCTCTCTGTTGGAAGTTGATTGTTTTAGTTTTTAGACTGCCAGTCTGTATGTAGCCTTATTGGTAAGGAAGGAAAAGAATACTGGCCCAATGCTAACAGTTACTTTACAACAGTGGTTCTCAGACCTTTTAATTTCAAGGAACCCACAACTCTTAACTTTTTAGCCGCCGTTGACAGTCCTCACCGTCATTGAAAGGGTTAATACCATGGCGCCGTTGACGGTGAGGACTGTGAATCTTACTGTATATACAGTAAAGATATGATTACTTACTGTACGTCGCTCCGGTCCCGCCCGCATCGGTAATGTCGGCGATTTGTTTACAACGCACGTTGGGCGTGCACGCGAAGTGAAGCTCCTCAATGTTAAGTCAATGGAGAGGCCCATAAAGAAACTTCATTTAAACAAAATAGCCATTTTGAGACATTTTGCAGCAGATCTAAATGTAAACAAGGCACAAGGCAGGGCGCAGCCATCTTTCCTCTTCTTGTCCCACACTGTCATGTGACTAGATGACGTAATCGTTGCCGTCAAGTGATAATCCAAAAAAACAAAAACAACCCCCTTCCAGCCCTTCAAAATAATAGCGGCGGCCTATGGAGGAAACTGCGTGGCGCCGAGGCACCAAGCAACCTTCAGATTAAGAGGCACTAGATGTGTTAAAGATCTGTAAGGGTCCATTTTGGAACCCCCTCAAATGAACCCTGAGGATCCCTAGACCCCACTTTGAGAACAACTGCTTTACAAGAATGATTGAGGAATACACGCGCGCGCACACACACACACACACACACACACACACACACACACACACACACACACACACACACACACACACACACACACACACACACACACACACACACACACACTGCATGCATTGGTTTTGTACACTTATTAATTCCATATCCTTAAAGGAGAATTCTGTTCTATATCGCTTTATTAACTTTTTTTGAAGTTATTGTCTCCAGTGGTCCAGGTGTTGTTTTTTTCAAGAAACACAATATTGTCCATTTTGGTCAAAAAATTCAAAGATTTGCACAAATTGTCAAGATTTTCCAGAAATAGCAGAGCTAAAATCTCGCAGCGTGGCACTTGTTTTTGTACAATGTGGTTGCTAGACCAACAGTGTATGTATGAAGGGGAGATATTGGCAGAAATGTTTATTTAGGAGCGATGGAATATGTGGATTTGCATATGCCCCCACTGCTCCCGTTTTGAGCTGTAGTCGGGTCGGCCAAAATGGGCAATATTGTTTTTTGAAAAAATTACCACTTTTTTGGGGGGAAAAAAAGGTAAGAAAGCAATTCATAACAGAATTCTCCTTTAAACATTAACCATAACCAGTCTAAGTCTAGCCCTTACTCCAACCTAATCCTAACCTTCCTTAACGTTTTGAAACTGCAGGCAAATCTAATTGGTTTTAACCCCAATTATACAGTTGTCCTCTATCAGCTGGGGTCCAGAATTTGTCCCAGAATGTGGCCTATGTCAGGAATGCATGCATGCACGAGCACACGCATAGTTATATGCCAACATTATTGGCCATTTGGTAAAATATTCTACATTCTGACAATTGTTTGTCAGAATGTAATTTATTTTACTCCAGAGCTACAGCTGTGTGTCATAACATGCAGTAGTTGTTGTTGGCGTTGTTGTAGTACCTCAGTATATGGTAGTACCCGGATGGCTGTTGCCAGGCTTTTTATTTTTTATTTTATTTTTGTAATCATGCAATTATTTCTCTCCTGTCCTTTAAAGGCTAATTTATCCTTAGCTGCACAACCCTTGTGCTGAACAGAATTTATTGTGTGTTTGTGTTTTGTGTGCACGGGGCTTTAAGGGTTGTGTGACAAAGTGTAAATCGAGTCTTTGGCAGTAGTTTGGCATTACTATATATACTAAAACAGTGGTTTGAGCCAAGCCTTTAGAAGGTTAGCATATTGTTGTGAATGTAATTGAATGGCTGTGTTTAAAGGGAGTGTAACTGTGTAAGTGATATTGTTTGTTGAAATAAGTGTTAAATAGCTCTATATTCAAATAGCATCATTGCTATTACCAGGTGCATTTGTTCATCCTATAGTTTGTAAAAAGTTGTTTCAATGTAGTTTCTCCAGCTCTTCAGTAAACAGCAAAACATATAAATCCGTTTGGGATGCCAATTTCATACTTTCAACAGAGAGGGCTCACACAGGATACATGATAAATAACTGAAATCGGAAATCTCCCTAAATCTTAAACCTTAAAACGGATTTTCTGTTTACTAAAGTTTACTTATACCCCTTTAAGTAACTTGCTGCTTGAAAGCATGGTAATGCCTGTAGCTTAGGATAGGACAGAGATGTTGAATGGGGATGCTCTTGTGAAGTTGTGTAAATGTTTATATTTATTATGTTATGACAATCATTTTAGCCATACTGCTAGGTGTTGTGAGCTGTAGTTGCCGTCTGTAGTAACCAGTGGTTGTAATTTTTATGTTAACCTAACAACCTGTGGATAAGCGAGTCAGATTTACACATGCAGTACTGTAGGCTCCATAATGATGCTTAATGCTATGGCACCTGAACACAAGATTAAAAACAATCTCTTATGCTAAAATCTCTACATTGATTCCTCAGAAAAGTTAGATGAAAGTTAAAAATATATAAACTTTGAAGAAAGAAAACATATGATCATAGTTTGATTTCATTAGATTTTAGTAAGTTGAAGTTCAGTTAAATCTTTGCTAGACATACCTTTTTAAAACACTAATAGTATTAATACAATCTCAACTCACACTTGGCCAGACCTCATTCTGCAAAACATTACTGTGCATATGGTGTGACAGCGCAGCATATAGGCTAGACAGATGGTATTCTTTCAACTCTGATCTCAGAGCTGTCTTGTCTCTTGTCATGTCCATTAGATAGCATAGAGGAGAGACAGATCGTATTCCTCTCTACTTTGACCTCAGATCTGTCTTATCTCTTGTCATGTCCATCAGATAGCATAGAGGCTAGACCGATCATCTCTACTGTGATCTCAGATCTGTCTTGTCTCTTGTCACGTCCACAGAGGAGACTGCTCTTCATTGAATGGATTATGACTGACACATTGGATGAGGATGAGGAGGATGAATGAGCATGGGGAAGATGAAGTCAGCTAGAAGGGAATTTCTCAGTGCCAGCGTTAGATTACGTTTGATTTATACTAAGTTGTGCGGCGGAGTCTCGCACTGAAAACACTGATCTACATGCTAATCTGCTATTTTCGGTGCAAGACACGATGCACAACCAAATATAAATCAGGCTTTAGAGCTCATGCTCTTGTGTGTCAGTAGTTAGATACTGGCATACAGTATGTAATGAATGAGACTTTTGAACAGACCACAGAGTATTCAACTTGTATTTTTATGTTTTGGTCTTTGTAAAAAAAAATATATGTTTGTGTCCATTTATGATATAATTTTATCCATGTATCTTTTTGTTTTTCATCATTTTAAAGTCCATTTTGCAGATTGTTTATTTTGCCCAATATACTTTTTTCTTTTTCTTTTACCATGGCCAACTGGTGTAATACACCATACTGTACAGAGTACAGTATATTATTGATTTGACACGAGCAATGGCTTCAGTTAATCTTGATTATTTAGAATAGGTTTATGTTTTACTGCTGACAAATGACCTAAAAGGTTGTAGGTCAGTTAATTAACAATTGCACCATACCAGCACTATTGACCATTTATGAGTAGTTTCTAACCTGCAAATTGGACTTTAAATCGAGCCTAATTATTGCTTTGACCTTTTTATTATTATTATTATTATCATTTCCATCCATTCATATCTCACCACTGTTGATGATTTAGGAGATCTCAAAAAGCTAAGACTATAATGTTCAGACTTCAGAGTAGACAAATTCAAGTAGACAATTCTGTCTTGTCTTCTTTCATCAATGTCCTGTTTTCACTCTGTTAAAAAGTCACTGCCATGTGCCATCAGTCACTTTCCTCTCTTTCCCAATAAAACATTTTTCATTTCATTTTCTATTCTACCTCACATTGTCTTGGTTTCATCTCCATTCTTCGCCATCTGCAACACACACTATACAAAAACACTGGTCAAGTTTTAGAAGGGCATACTTTAGTACCTTGATGCATCGTTTCTCCCTTTAGATCATAGGCTGTGCATTTTATCAAATGTTTTATCCATGACTATATTATTTAGTAATTAGTACATTTTTATATGAGGCTTTCGGTTTCACATTTAACACATTTAGTATAATTGTGTCGTGGGTATTCTTAATTGTCTTATTGTATGATTCATTCTTTCTCTCTTCCTCCAGAAAATTGAGAATGGACGTTTTGCAAAGTATAGATATTTTGCTCACGCCAAGATCAACGACTCTGACTTCCTTATGATTACCAAGAGGTGGGATCATCACATTTCTGGCTTTTTAATTATAGCACATTTCAAACCCTTTATTTAAAAAGTGGGTCTCATTTACAAAATGTTATTGTTAATACAGTATGTATGCAACTTATTTTTTTATGTGAACTAATTAGTTCCATGTACTTATCAAGCTTAGTATATGAACACATTTCACGTACATCAAACTTGGATGCAGATAGTTGAAATCATATTGTGTGTTATGTTGATTATCGTAAAATTGGTGACATGTAAAATACATTGTTTTTTTTGTTCTGTGAAGTATAAATTAGCCCTCATGGACTTCTGATTCTCACTGCCTTGTGTCACCTAACCTTTATATAATGATTTTATCTACGGCCTTCTCTCCTACAACAGTGGTTCTCAACCTGTGGGTCGGGACCCCCAAAATATTTTGGGGGGTCCCCAGATGAATAACTTAATGTGAAACATAGTTTTCTCACTCAACAGTAAACAAACCAACATAACTTTTAAGTGTATAGTGGGTATATGCCCATTTCTAAAATGACAATTTAAGGACTATGTAATACCTCTAAAATGATAAATTAAACTTTGGCCAAATTGTCAAATATTAGAGACAGAAATTGTGAAAATAGCCGATCTACATGTTCACAACACCTCGCGTTGCGAGGCGTTGTGAGCACGTAGATCTGCTATTTTCACAATAGAACCGTGTTATAAAAAATGTAATGCCTCAACTCTTAGTGCTTGTCAGGGTGGGTGGGTCGCGTTGCGAGGCGTTGTGAGCACGTAGATCTGCTATTTTCACAATAGAACCGTGTTATAAAAAATGTAATGCCTCAACTCTTAGTGCTTGTCAGGGTGGGTGGGTCCCCAGTTAAAATATGATTATTTTGGGGGTCGCGGCCTGAAAAGGTTGAGGACCACTGTCCTACAAGGTATTTTTAGCTCAGTGTGATTTTTCTCTCCAGGGGTATCTTCTTTGTAACAAGGGGCACATTTGGTCAACTAACCTGTGAATGGCAGTATCTGTTTGATGAGTTCACCAAGGATCCACTAATCATAGAAGAGAGACGCCTTCGCATCGAGGCTAAGGTACAAATGAAAACCCATTCCTATCTTTATGCTGTAACATACTGCTCTCATAGTGTTTTGATGGCACCGCATTTTCAAATAATTTGTTGTTGCGACATATGGTTGCAGTTTACTATAAAAACCGGCAGATCCTGTCCGTCGGTCAGTCCGTCTGTCCGTAACACCTCAATGTCTATAGCTGACCTGTACTGACATCACATTGTTGACTGTCAAGACTGCTGACTATCATCACCTGGATCTCCATATATGAAGATCACGACACTGACCTCATCAGTGTCGTGGAGACGACTGGATCATCACCTAGATCTCTATATGGAGCTGACCTCTACATCTGATTCCCAGATGATGCCCTATTAGGGCAACCACACTAATAGAATCCCTTTTATGCCCATCAATATTAAGCCCATATCTGGGAATGCCCTAGCTGACCTGTTCTGACATCACAGTGATAACTCGTGCCAAAGCGCTCATGTGCACGTGCCCATGTGCCTTAAAGGGCGAGGTCAATTCTACAGTGTGTTGGTAAGCAACATTACGACTGCTTTATAGAGTAAACATGCTCTATATTGCAGACATGGCTTTGGTGACATTTGATAGCCATAATCGTTGCATTGGTAAAGGCAGCAGTTGTAGCTGCAGCCAATACAGTATCTTCATCAAAACCTTATGGACCTAGTTTATCATTCCAGCTTTTAGTTTTCAAACCTGAAACCTAACCTTCTCAACAAAATCATGTTCCCAATCTTGCAACCGTTAAACCACTGCTCAGGCGGATCACTTGGTCCATTCAATGCTTAACTCTGCACTGTGCAAATTAGAATAATGCCCTACTTCAGTATCCCAATTAGCCTGTTAATGCTGATTATTGTGCTTAACCAGCTGTCATTGTGTTTCACAGGAGAGAGTCAAATCGGTTTTCCATCCCAAAGAGTTTGGCAAGATAATTAATTTCAAATCAGCGGATATAGCAAAGGTATGTAGTACTCATTTTATGTAGGTAGTGAATCTGTTGTATCAAGACTGACAAATGATTAATTTTATTATTTGTTTAAAAAATGCTTGATTGTTTGATATTTAAATGGATGGATTTAAATGGTCATGTTGTCGGGAACCTACCAACACAATATCTGCGTTAAAAGATGCCCACTTGACAATCTGAATGACATATGAATGAACACTTAACCTCATTCCTTGAACACTACATGAGCCAGGGGTCTTCAAAGTTTTCAGGCCAAGGACCCCTTAGTTGAGAGTGAGATGAAGCAGGGACCCCCACAACCTTTTCAGAGATTACATACAGTTTAATTTGACAGCACAATTATCAGTGTATTTTGGATTCATGTCAATTTGTTTTCATATATTTAACCACTAATAGTTAATACTTAATACTTAAGTCTTCTCTTTTTCCCCTCTACACCAAAGCTCTTTGCCGAAAATAGACGATCTACAAGCTCACATCGCCTCGCGCTTCGAGGCGTTGTGAGCTTGTAGATCGGCTATTTTTGGATAAAGTTATCAGAATATGGACACTAGTGTTCAAGTGGTTAATATAAAAAAGGAGAAAAAAACTTTCTATCACACAAAGATTTGGAGGACCCTCTGTAGTAACTCTGAGGACGCCCTAGGGGTCCCGGACCCCCTGTTGAAGACCCATGACATGAGCCAATTCAGAACTTAACATTGGCCATCGTACCACTTTAATCCTATATCTACAAGTTCACAATACATCACGTCGTGGCGCATTGTGAGCTTGTAGCTCTGCTATTTTCAAAAGATCTTGGTCATTTTTTGAATATTTTTGAAACATTTTAACAGCACAAATCTTGTATGTGGGTCCCTGGCACAAAATATTTTCAGATTGGAAAAATTGCATATTCATTTGTATTTCCTTGATATGAAAAAGTTAAAGAACTATTGTGTTAGTGGTTATATTACTATATATTATCTATTTAACTATTGCTTATGGTACATGTGTTTTGTTCTACTTCCAGTGGGTTCTTGCTATGTTGGAGGAAGCCAGGGAGACTTTACCCAAATGCTGACCGATGAGCAACTAACCAACCAAAAAAAATTAAAGACCACACACTCGGGCTCGCGTGCGCGCGTGCACACACACACACACACACACACACACACACACACACACACACACACACACACACCCTGTGTGCCAGTGCCTTTTTTCTTTGCTGCATGGCAGTTTTGTTTATCTGCATTACCTGTAATGACCAGTGGTTGACACTATATTCTGACTGTTAAAGACTGCGTGCAAAAGAGTGAGTGCGTGAGTGCGTGTCCGAGTGTGTGTGTTAGTGCATTTGCATGTGTGTGCATGCCTATGAGTGCTATAAAGGAGTATACACAACAGTACTCCATACAGTCTAAGGGAGCAACTCTTGTCAACTTTGAACTTTCATTTACATTGAAGCTTGTTTCTTTATTTGCCACAAATTCAAACTAACATGATCTTCTGATTGCTGTTAAACCTGCTATTCTAGAAACAAATATAAAGTTTTGAATATTTCAGGTTATATTTAACTCTAATGTACTGTAGAAGCTACTCTCTCCATCTCATTGCATTCACGTACCATTACAAATACAGTATGTTTGAAAAGGTACATTGAACAGTGCAACAAGGCCAAATCTAATTTATATTTTAACACTGTGTTAATGCCTTTAATGACGTTAATGTTCACTGTTTATTTTCTTAGTTTATTTAAAAGGGAAATGTCTTGTTCACCAATGAGGGAGAGTATAAATTCATAACACATGTAGTGTAAGATGTCAACATTTTCATCAAACCTTTGCTGTTTTTCTATGTTTCTGCAAAATATGATTAGTGTGAGATTTAGAGATGCATGCTATTTTTATACAGTCCATATACAATGCTTATCAATCTGTGTATTGATCTCAAATAATCCCATGTGTGTGTGTATATAGATTCAGTATACAGCCTCACAATGTAGTCTATGAAATTGTAACTTGGTGATTTTTATGTTTTTATACCACTGGTATGCAATGCCAGCTATGACAACAACTGTTATTACCATCATGTGTTCTCTAACTTATTTTAAAGGTTTGCTTTGGTGTTGGGTTCGCTGCAATTAATGTAACTAAATATTACTGTTGCCTTTGTCAACAATTTATTTTTCTGTGAATTAACATAATCTCGTGCCATTTTTAGAAAAGAAATAAAAGTTATACTATACATGTTTTATCGTATCTTTGTTTAGCTACAATGTATGTACTGTATGTAGCCTACTATGTTTTGCCCTTTGTGTTTTTACAAATGAAAACAGATTTTTCAAACAACTAAAATTTATTGAAATCTAATATACATTTAATACAGCATAGACAATTCAAACAGGGGGGAAATGAACCCCCAACGTTAGGAAGCAACTAGAGCTTTTTCAATAGCAAAACGGTACGATTTTCTATTTACAGCTAAAATAATGAGTTAAAAATAATTTTGTCTTCGGTTATTCGTACACATGGCTTGGATACATTTTCTACACATAATCAAATATGAAAAGAAAAAAAAATAAGAAAACTACCAATTCTCAAATGTCATAAAAAAATATAGATAAAATAGTAACACACCATAGTTATATGATACAGTAAATAAGTTATGTAAACTGGAAGGTGCATCATTGACATAAATAACATTGTCTTAGAGTAGTATATGAAACGATTCCTTCTCACTATATGTTTGTCATGACACAGTTAAGTTCAAAGAACATACAGACCAGATCTAGGGACTTCTATCAAACAAAGCAACCTGTACAGAGAATCAATAGTTTTGGTCTGCTTGTTAAAGAACACACTAAGAAAGGACTTGAAATCATTCTTATGTTTAAACCAGGGGTCTTCAACAGGGGGTCCGGGACCCCTAGGGGGTCCTCCAAATCGTTGAGTGATAGAAACTTTTTCCCTCCTTTTTTATATTGACCACTTGAACCCTAGCGTCCGAATTCTGAGAACTTTAGCCAAAAATAGCAGATCTACAAGCTCACAATGCCTCGCAGCGTGAGGTGTTGTGAGCTTGTAGATCGGCTATTTTCGGCAAAGAGGTTTGGTGTTTGGAGCAGACAGAAGTACAGAGTGAAAGGTCAAGTTTATTAAGTACAGACAGTGGTTAAATATCTGAAAACACAAACTGACATGAATCCAAAATACACTGATGATTGTGCTGTCAAACGATTAGATATGGAATCTATGTACAGGTTGTGGGCGTCCCTGCTTCATCTCTCGCTCTACTAAGGGGTCCTTGACCTGAAAACGTTGAAAACCCCTGGTTTAAATCATCATAGAAAGAGAAAGTGAGCCTTTCTATTCTCCCCATTGCTGGTGCTTCCTGATGCTCCTTCACCTCACCTAATTCCACACCTCTCTTCTTAGCTCCTTTCATGTCTGTCACTTGTTCCTCTTTACACCAGGTTGAACTCTTTCAGATTATGCTGCAGGATGGTGTCTTTGACTGCTACAAAGACAAAGCGGATGTTCTCTGTGTCCGTGGCGCAGGTGAAGTGGGGGTAGCATTTCCTATCCTTGTCTGGGTTTTGTTCCTGGTACATCTTCAGGATGAACTCTTGCGCTGCTTTAGCATCCTTCTGCGGACCTGAAAAATCAGGGCGGGCAAATCAAACTGTCACTGCTGGACTCATTCTATCACAGCTGTCCTCAGCAGATTCGATATTGTTTCTGTCAGGGAGAAACCTTGTACACAGTCCAAAGCTGTTACTTTTCAGGAAATGGAAAAGAATGTTCAGTTGTAGTCATTTAGTCACACAAGTTCTTGTTACTACTATTCATTAGTTAAATATTTATAAATCCCAAAGACAGACTTGAGCACTTTCAACCTGGTATCCCTTGTCGGCATTCGAATATAGGCAAAAATCGTTCAACATATATGATCTGTTGTAAGCTTGTAGATTACTCAATCTTCACTTAACATTGTCCAGCTATGACGGAGGGCATGCATTTATGAAGAAAATAAAAGTTAAAATATGATGTTACAAGGTTTCCACTTGACAGCGATGACCTCATGCCAAACATCTTTCCAGTCAGTGTGCAGACAACAGCATGAAAGCTAACCTAACATGTGTCTGATATTTTACTACGGAACAAAATACAATACCCTGGAAAATGTTCACTATTTATGTAGAAATAGCACAAGATATATGTGCAGTAACATGTTACTACAATAATAAATGTAACCCCCATTGTACATTATCTTTTATGTATAAATAAGTTGCCCATTAGCAAGTATGAGTTAATTGCCACACACTGGATGCTCACAAACACACCTTCTTGTACCTGTTTAGGTAAACATTTGGCTCCACCATAAGTCACACACTCCAGTAGTTATGTTTTGCAAACGACACCATCGTACAGTCCCCTAATTCACACAAACAAACCTGTGAATTCTGGGAAGTAGTCGGCTATGTGAGAGTACATGATCTTCTCCTCAATTACGTCAGTCTTGTTGAGAAAGAGGATGACAGAGGAGCTTTTAAACCACGGGTAAGTGATGATAGTCTTAAACAGAGCCTTGCTCTCCTCCATACGGTTCTGAAAGGGATACAAATCAGTTTCTGAATTTCACAATAGCTTTCAAGAGAAAATTGCAATACAGTTAAGAACTTTGTTCTTACGATGTTCCACATGTTATAGTATTGTAAACATTCTTTGTTACACAGATGT